>NC_068455.1:67829209-67841709 GCF_023373465.1 Oncorhynchus keta | reverse complement strand
TGCATGGCTCTCATGTGATGCTCCGCCGTGCGGTTCTCCAGCCACGGGATGGTTTTGCGGATCCACTCCAGCAGCTAGGGAGAGGTCAGAGGTCAAGTGGTTAAAGGTCAAAGGTGTGGTTAAAGAAGAGTTGGTTCGTTGAGTTTTTACTTCAGATCACCGAGTTCACACAGGTTGTACAGCTCATATATAACACTTTTAACACAACAGATATTTTGGATGCGTTTTTCTGCAGTGTGAACTAGGCCTTTGAGAGGTTATATCTCATACTGTTTATCATAAGAAGGTGCATAGCATTGCTTCTCTGGATGGGCTTTGGAAAGTAACATTAACTCTCACCTCACTGGCCAGCTTCTCATACTCCTCCATGAGTTTCTCATTCTCCTGGTTCACAGCCAGCACTTTACAGATCCTGTTAGCTGCTGTCTCAGCCTGACAGAGAGAGACAGAGACAGAGACAGAGACAGAGACAGAGACAGAGAGCAAGAGAGAGTAATGGGGGTGGGAGACCGTGACAAGTTTAGACAGTCAGTAGTGGATCTTAGATCTTGCTGAATAAAATGCAGATGCTGTTACTTGTTTCTCCTATGGGACCAGCAGAGACAGTGGAAGGTGTGAGTTACCTGCTCAGCACCAGCGAAGGCGTGGTAGAAGCAGGACACGTAGGTCATGATGGCCTTCTCATCAGGCTTGGGGGTGTTCACAATGTCTGAGGGGTGACAGACAGGAAGAGCTCAGAGACATGAAATTAACTAAGGCGATGCAACTCCAGCGAAATCACTGGGGAGCAGAGGAGGCTGGTGAAGGGAGGACAGCTCATAATAATGGCTGGAATGGACTTAATGGAATGGTTTCCAATCAAATCACATGTTATTTGTCACATGCGTGACATTTTTACTTACAAGCCCTTAACCAACAATGCAGTTCAAGAAATAGAGTTAAGAAAATATTTACTAAATAAACTAAAGTAAAAAATGTAATAAAATGTAACACAATGAAATAACAATACCGAGGCTACAGTGCCTTGCAAAAGTATTTGTCCCCCTTGAACTTTGCGACCTTTTGCCACATTTCAGGCTTCAAACATAAAGATATAAAACTGTATTTTTTTGTGAAGAATCAACAACATGTGGGACACAATCATGAAGTGGAACAACATTTATTGGATATTTCAAACCTTTTTAATAAATGAAAAACTGAAAAATTGGGCGTGCAAAATTATTCAGCCCCTTTACTTTCAGTGCAGCAAACTCTCTCCAGAAGTTCAGTGAGGATCTCTGAATGATCCAATGTTGACCTAAATGACTAATGATGATAAATACAATCCACCTGTGTGTAATCAAGTCTCCGTATAAATGCACCTGCACTGTGATAGTCTCAGAGGTCCGTTAAAAGCGCAGAGAGCATCATGAAGAACAAGGAACACACCAGGCAGGTCCGAGATACTGTTGTGAAGAAGTTTAAAGCCGGATTTGGATACAAAAAGATTTCCCAAGCTTTAAACATCCCAAGGAGCACTGTGCAAGCGATAATATTGAAATGGAAGGAGTATCAGACCACTGCAAATCTACCAAGACCTGGCCGTCCCTCTAAACTTTCAGCTCATACAAGGAGAAGACTGATCAGAGATGCAGCCAAGATGCCCATGATCACTCTGGATGAACTGCAGAGATCTACAGCTGAGGTGGGACACTCTGTCCATAGGACAACAATCAGTCGTATACTGCACAAATCTGGCCTTTATGGAAGAGTGGCAAGAAGAAAGCCATTTCTTAAAGATATCCATAAAAAGTGTTGTTTAAAGTTTGCCACAAGCCACCTGGGAGACACACCAAACATGTGGAAGAAGGTGCTCTGGTCAGATGAAACCAAAATTGAACTTTTTGGCAACAATGCAAAACGTTATGTTTGGCGTAAAAGCAACACAGCTCATCACCCTGAACGCACCATCCCCACTGTCAAACATGGTGGTGGCAGCATCATGGTTTGGGCCTGCTTTTCTTCAGCAGGGACAGGGAAGATGGTTAAAATTGATGGGAAGATGGATGGAGCCAAATACAGGACCATTCTGGAAAAAAACCTGATGGAGTCTGCAAAAGACCTGAGCCTGGGACGGAGATTTGTCTTCCAACAAGACAATGATCCAAAACATAAAGCAAAATCTACAATGGAATGGTTCAAAAATAAACATATCCAGGTGTTAGAATGGCCAAGTCAAAGTCCAGACCTGAATCCAATCGAGAATCTGTGGAAAGAACTGAAAACTGCTGTTCATAAATGCTCTCCATCCAACCTCACTGAGCTCGAGCTGTTTTGCAAGGAGGAATGGGAAAAAATGTCAGTCTCTCGATGTGCAAAACTGATAGAGACATACCCCAAGCGACTTACAGCTGTAATCGCAGCAAAAGGTGGCGCTACAAAGTATTAACTTAAGGGGGCTGAATAATTTTATACGCCCAATTTTTCAGTTTTTGATTTGTTAAAAAAGTTTGAAATATCCAATAAATGTCGTTCCACTTCATGATTGTGTCCCACTTGTTGTTGATTCTTCACAAAAAAATACAGTTTTATATCTTTATGTTTGAAGCCTGAAATGTGGCAAAAGGTCGCAAAGATCAAGGGGGCCGAATACTTTCGCAAGGCAGTGTATATACAGGGGGTACCGGTACCGAGTCAATGTGCGGGGGTACAGGTTAGTCGAGGTAATTTGTACATGTAGGTAGGGGTAAAGTGACTATGCATAGATAATAAACAGAGAGTAGCAGCAGTGTAAAAACTGGAATGTCAATGTAAATACTCCGGGTGACATGGAAACCAGGTGTTTGATGTGTTTGAGACCATTCCATTATTTCTGTTCCAGTCATTACTGTGAGTCCGTCCTCCCCAGTTAAAGTGCCACCAGCCACCACTGCTGCAGAGTCGGCAGAGACGAATGCTCGGGTTGAACATTTCCTGAAACATTCCCAAAATTCCCTGGTTTGACAGAAAAAATGTACTCACCCTCAGCATCAAGCATCTTGGGGATGTCCAGGTACTTCTCAGCCACCTCGAAGGCAGTGTTGAGGTTACCAATGGGGTCATCCTGTTAGGGACAGACACACAGAGAGAGAGGTTTACACATAGAGAGAAAGATATAGGTCAGGGGTTGTTGGTTTAATTCCCACTGGGGCCACCCATACAAAACATATGCACATGCATGAAAGCGCACACGAAATGGTATATATTATATATATGACTTATAGATCATAAGAGTTCTACAGAAAACAAGATAAAGGGTAATAGATGTATGGAGAAATGATAGAAAATAGTAAGGGGCTATGACTGGTGTTGACCCTAGTGGACTCTAAGAGGAGAAGGGACTGGTGTTGACCCTAGTGGACTCTAAGAGGAGAAGGGACTGGTGTTGACCCTAGTGGACTCTAAGAGGAGAAAGGACTGGTGTTGACCATGGTGGACTCTAAGAGGAGAAAGGACTGGTGTTGACCCTAGTGGACTCTAAGAGGAGAAAGGACTGGTGTTGACCCTAGTGGACTCTAAGAGGAGAAAGGACTGGTGTTGACCCTAGTGGACTCTAAGAGGAGAAGGGACTGGTGTTGACCCTAGTGGACTCTAAGAGGAGAAGGGACTGGTGTTGACCCTAGTGGACTCTAAGAGGAGAAGGGACTGGTGTTGACCCTAGTGGACGCTAAGAGGAGAAGGGACTGGTGTTGACCCTAGTGGACTCTAATAGGGACTGGTGTTGACCCCAGTGGACTCTAAGAGGAGAAGGGACTGGTGTTGACCCTAGTGGACTCTAAGAGGAGAAGGGACTGGTGTTGACCCTAGTGGACTCTAAGAGGGAAGGGACTGGTGTTGACCCTAGTGGACTCTAAGAGGAGAAAGGACTGGTGTTGACCATGGTGGACTCTAAGAGGAGAAAGGACTGGTGTTGACCCTAGTGGACTCTAAGAATAGAAAGGACTGGTGTTGACCATGGTGGACTCTAAGAGGAGAAAGGACTGGTGTTGACCCTAGTGGACTCTAAGAGGAGAAAGGACTGGTGTTGACCCTAGTGGACTCTAAGAGGGAAGGGACTGGTGTTGACCCTAGTGGACTCTAAGAGGGAAGGGACTGGTGTTGACCCTAGTGGACTCTAAGAGGAGAAGGGACTGGTGTTGACCCTAGTGGACTCTAAGAGGAGAAAGGACTGGTGTTGACCATGGTGGACTCTAAGAGGAGAAAGGACTGGTGTTGACCCTAGTGGACTCTAAGAATAGAAAGGACTGGTGTTGACCATGGTGGACTCTAAGAGGAGAAAGGACTGGTGTTGACCCTAGTGGACTCTAAGAGGAGAAAGGACTGGTGTTGACCCTAGTGGACTCTAAGAGGAGAAAGGACTGGTGTTGACCCTAGTGGACTCTAAGAGGAGAAAGGACTGGTGTTGACCCTAGTGGACTCTAAGAATAGAAAGGACTGGTGTTGACCATGGTGGACTCTAAGAGGAGAAAGGACTGGTGTTGACCCTAGTGGACTCTAAGAGGAGAAGGGACTGGTGTTGACCCTAGTGGACTCTAAGAATAGAAAGGACTGGTGTTGACCCTAGTGGACTCTAAGAGGAGAAAGGACTGGTGTTGACCCTAGTGGACTCTAAGAGGAGAAAGGACTGGTGTTGACCCTAGTGGACTCTAAGAGGGAAGGGACTGGTGTTGACCCTAGTGGACTCTAAGAGGGAAGGGACTGGTGTTGACCCTAGTGGACTCTAAGAGGAGAAGGGACTGGTGTTGACCCTAGTGGACTCTAAGAGGAGAAAGGACTGGTGTTGACCATGGTGGACTCTAAGAGGAGAAAGGACTGGTGTTGACCCTAGTGGACTCTAAGAATAGAAAGGACTGGTGTTGACCATGGTGGACTCTAAGAGGAGAAAGGACTGGTGTTGACCCTAGTGGACTCTAAGAGGAGAAAGGACTGGTGTTGACCCTAGTGGACTCTAAGAGGAGAAAGGACTGGTGTTGACCCTAGTGGACTCTAAGAGGAGAAAGGACTGGTGTTGACCCTAGTGGACTCTAAGAGGAGAAAGGACTGGTGTTGACCCTAGTGGACTCTAAGAGGAGAAAGGACTGGTGTTGACCCTAGTGGACTCTAAGAGGAGAAGGGACTGGTGTTGACCCTAGTGGACTCTAAGAGGAGAAAGGACTGGTGTTGACCCTAGTGGACTCTAAGAGGAGAAGGGACTGGTGTTGACCCTAGTGGACTCTAAGAGGAGAAGGGACTGGTGTTGACCCTAGTGGACTCTAAGAGGAGAAAGGACTGGTGTTGACCCTAGTGGACTCTAAGAGGAGAAGGGACTGGTGTTGACCCTAGTGGACTCTAAGAGGAGAAAGGACTGGTGTTGACCCTAGTGGACTCTAAGAGGAGAAGGGACTGGTGTTGACCCTAGTGGACTCTAAGAGGAGAAAGGACTGGTGTTGACCCTAGTGGACTCTAAGAGGAGAAAGGACTGGTGTTGACCCTAGTGGACTCTAAGAGGAGAAAGGACTGGTGTTGACCCTAGTGGACTCTAAGAGGAGAAAGGACTGGTGTTGACCCTAGTGGACTCTAAGAGGAGAAGGGACTGGTGTTGACCCTAGTGGACTCTAAGAGGAGAAAGGACTGGTGTTGACCCTAGTGGACTCTAATAGGGACTGGTGTTGACCCCAGTGGACTCTAAGAGGAGAAGGGACTGGTGTTGACCCTAGTGGACTCTAAGAATAGAAAGGACTGGTGTTGACCCTAGTGGACTCTAAGAGGAGAAAGGACTGGTGTTGACCCTAGTGGACTCTAAGAGGAGAAGGGACTGGTGTTGACCCTAGTGGACTCTAAGAGGAGAAAGGACTGGTGTTGACCCTAGTGGACTCTAATAGGGACTGGTGTTGACCCCAGTGGACTCTAAGAGGAGAAGGGACTGGTGTTGACCCTAGTGGACTCTAAGAATAGAAAGGACTGGTGTTGACCCTAGTGGACTCTAAGAGGAGAAAGGACTGGTGTTGACCCTAGTGGACTCTAAGAGGAGAAAGGACTGGTGTTGACCCTAGTGGACTCTAAGAGGAGAAAGGACTGGTGTTGACCCTAGTGGACTCTAAGAGGAGAAAGGACTGGTGTTGACCCTAGTGGACTCTAAGAGGAGAAAGGACTGGTGTTGACCATGGTGGACTCTAAGAGGAGAAAGGACTGGTGTTGACCCTAGTGGACTCTAAGAGGAGAAAGGACTGGTGTTGACCCTAGTGGACTCTAAGAGGAGAAAGGACTGGTGTTGACCCTAGTGGACTCTAAGAGGAGAAAGGACTGGTGTTGACCCTAGTGGACTCTAAGAGGAGAAAGGACTGGTGTTGACCCTAGTGGACTCTAAGAGGAGAAAGGACTGGTGTTGACCCTAGTGGACTCTAAGAGGAGAAAGGACTGGTGTTGACCATGGTGGACTCTAAGAGGAGAAAGGACTGGTGTTGACCCTAGTGGACTCTAAGAGGAGAAAGGACTGGTGTTGACCCTAGTGGACTCTAAGAGGAGAAAGGACTGGTGTTGACCCTAGTGGACTCTAAGAGGAGAAAGGACTGGTGTTGACCCTAGTGGACTCTAAGAGGAGAAAGGACTGGTGTTGACCCTAGTGGACTCTAAGAGGAGAAAGGACTGGTGTTGACCCTAGTGGACTCTAAGAAGGGGAGGGGGGCACCTTTTTCAGTTTGGAGTAGTCAATGAGGTCAGGTCTGTGTCTGTGGATCAGGGCACACAGTGCCAGGCCATCTTTCCAACTGAATCAGTCACCCAATGGAGGAGAGGAGAGGAGGCGAGGACGACCCAAAGGGAGGGAGGGAAGAAGGAGGGATGAGGAGAAAATATATAATGGAGAGAGAGATGAGAGGAGAACAATGAGCAAGAGGAGAAGACAGAATACAAGAGAGGAGAGGAAAAGCATTAGGACAAGGAAAACGTTGGAGGTAAAGTTTAAAGCAAGTGAAAGATGAAAGTAAGACAGAGATGACCACAGGGTGGCGCCTAGTGCTTGCCTGATGTGGAAGTTCTGCACGTTAACGTTCCTGTAGGGGGCAGTCTTCCTCTGGCACCATAGAAGAAGACCCTCTTTAGCAGAGGTCTCTGCATGGGGGGAGAAAGAGGAGAGACAGGGGGAGAGAGGGGAGGCATTTGCAAAGTGTGTATGTAGCTGAGGCTTGAGTAATATTTGAGTAATATGAATGTGTTAACAGTGTGTATTAGACTGAGAGTCGGCTATACAGTAGCCAAGTGGTTCTGCTATAAGAGTCATGTTATTTAGAGTGAGCCACATGTAGAAAGTGTCTACACCGTGAGCCTATGACACCTTTATGAATGTGTGTGTAATTCATGTGTTGATATGTTAGTGGCAGGCTATGTATAATGTTGTATAGTGCATGGGTAAAGAGTGGACAGAACACACGTTGGGTTATTTTGAACCCAGCCAGTTGGGTTACTGAGCTCTGATCCACTGGGTCAGATTTTTTTTTTTAACTGGAGGTGTGGCTTAGTAGGGGCGTGTCTTTCAGATAGTTATTTTTGACCACCCATTAGAGTAAATGTCATTCCGGTTCATCTGTTCTGTTGTATTGCCAACATATGTTGAAAGCCATAATCTGAAAACCATGTCCCTACTAAACCACACCTCCAGTCTTCTGATTTGACCTGGTGGATTATAGTTCAATAACCCAACATTAACAACCCAACATTAACAACCCAACATTAACAACCCAACATTAACAACCCAACATTAACAACCCAACATTAACAACCCAACATTAACAACCCAACATTAATAACCCAACATTAACAACCCAACATTAACAACCCAACATTAACAACCCAACATTAACAACCCAACATTAACAACCCAACATTAACAACCCAACATTAACAACCCAACATTAACAACCCAACATTAACAACCCAACATTAACAACCCAACATTAACAACCCAACATTAACAACCCAACATTAACAACCCAACATTAACAACCCAACATTAACAACCCAACATTAACAACCCAACATTAACAACCCAACATTAACAACCCAACATTAACAACCCATCTTGAAGAAAGCAACAACTGACTTGGTCAAAATAACCGAACGCGTGTTCTGTCCAATATTTACCCAAATTGTGTTGCTTTTAACCCAGCATTTTTAAAGTGTGTAGTCACAATGTTAATGAATAGTGTATGAATAGACAGTGCTACTGTGCGTCTGATAGCTGTGTAAGTCTATGTAGACTCAGTGTACGTACTGTTCAACTGTGTTTACGTTCAGTGTGTGCACTGGTTTGGAGTTAGTGTTTATGAGTTTATGACGGGTGGAACTGAGGGGAAATGTTTGGTAACAAAGTCGCAAAAATGTATTTTTTAAGATGAATTGAACGACCATGTTCCAGATCCAAGAGTAACCTTTTACCAAGTCCACGCCTGTATATACACACACACACACACACACACACACACACACACACACACACACACACACACACACACACACACACACACACACACACACACACACACACACACACACACACACACACACACACACACACACACACACACACACACACACACACACACACACACACACACACACCACACATATATACACACACACACACACACACACACACACACACACACACACACACACACACACACACACACACACACACACACACACACACACACACACACACACACACACGCCGACCCATCCACACACACACACACACACATACTGACCTTCCACGGAGATGTCCTGGATGGCGAAGCGCAGGATGATGGTCCAGATCATTCCCAGAGTCATCTTCGTGTTACCGTCGACGATCTCTGCAAGTCAATCACAGAGCCCCGTCAGAAACCATGGCAACATGGAGCACTGGCCAAAACTCAGTCTATGCTGGCCTACTGTTCAGTTGTCTCTCAGATATAATACCTCACTCTATCCTTTAACAAGTATATAAACTCCTTTGGTAAATGGGACTCTAGAACCACAAATAAAGGATAAATCAAAAATGAAGTGTCACCCTCAGCTCCGATGGACACCAGCTTGACTCCCTTGCTGCAGATGAAGTCCAGGGCTTTGTTCACGTTGGCGATCTTGTGGAAACGCATCTTGCCTTTGTCAGGTTTGGGCAGTCTCTCACCTGTATACAATTTTAAAAAATGCTTTAAACTTCTCTCTGCAACACAAAATGATTGGTGAAGTATTACTCAATTAAGAGATGTCTGTGCCATTCTCCATTCATTTCTGCTGTATTTGACCTGATACCATCTTAAAGTGACTCAACGGTGGCTTAGCAGTGACTTTAAGTGGCTTAAGAGTGACTTAAGAGTGACTCCACTCCACTGTGACTTAAATAACTTGCCAGAGACTTAATAGTGACTTAAATGACTTAACAGTGAAATAATGTGACTTTTTAGAGTAACTTTGCAGTGAATTTGCAGTGACTTAAGAGTCAGACCCACCTGAGATGACCTCCAGCAGCAGCATGAGCTTGAGGCCATTCCTGAAGTCATCCTCTATGTTCTCGATCTGTGTCCCTGCCTTCCTCAAGTGGGAGTTACACCAAGCTGTGAAAGTCTGGGAGTGAGGGAGGGAGGGAGGGAGGGAGGGAGGGAGGGAGGGAGGGAGGGAGGGGAGGGAGGGAGAGAGAGGAGGGAGGGAGGGAGGGAGGGAGGGAGGGAGGGGAGGGAGGGAGGGAGGGAGGGAGGGAGGGAGGGAGGGAGGGAGGGAGGGAGGATAGGGAGAGAGGGAGGGGAAGATAGGGAGAGAGTGAGGGGTGAGGGAGGGAGGGAGGATAGGGAGAGAGGGAGGGGAAGATAGGGAGAGAGTGAGGTGGGGAGGGAGGCGAGGGAGGGAGTGGAAGATAGGGAGGGAGGGAGGGAGGGAGGGAGGGAGGGAGGGAGGGAGGGAGGGAGGGAGGGAGGGAGGGAGGGAGGGAGGGAGGGAGGGAGGGAGGGAGGGAGGGAGGGAGGGAGGGAGGGAGGGAGGGAGGTGGAGACAAAAAGGGATTAATTAATATTCTCTCTCAAACAAACAGACAGAGACTGAGCCTCACTGACAATGCCCGATAGCACCAACAGACCCCAACTTGAACCCTGTCCCACACTGATAAACAACCCCTTAATAAACATCAAGAAACAAATACTCTAATCTAAAGTGAAGCCTTAAGCACTCCCTTCAAAAGACTGGTCAGTGTTTTCTTTCCCCAGCCTCTCTGACAGGTCAGAATGATTGGCAACACCCGAAGTGTCCAATCACATCTATAACCTTGTTACAGCATTACTGTGCTGCTCTGTGTCTGTATCTGTGGTAATAAAACAATGGGGAGGAGTGGCTATTTATGTAAGATCTTCTCTTATGGCATAATGCTCTCTTATCATCTCTATGCCCAAAATGTGTGAGCTGTTGGTTATAAAAGTGGCCATAAGCCAAAATATGAATATATTTACTGCTGTGGTCTACTGCCCCCCAAGTCGCTTCGGCAGAGGCTGTTGGTATTATTTCTGATTATTTAAAACCCTTTCTGCTATCTGAACTGGCTGTGTTGGGAGATCTAAATCTTGATTGGCTTACGCCTCAGATCAGTTTAACAATATCTGTCTTGAGTTCAACTCAGCTGATAACGAAACCCACCTGGGTGAATGTAAAAAACGTAGCAAAGTCGTCATAGATTGACCCTATCTTAACTAACCGTCCCCATAAGTAGTTGGCTAGTGGTGATTTTGCAAATTATATCAGGGACCACTGTCCTATTGCTTGAATTAGAGATACCAAATAGAAAAACTCTAACCCCTCGTATAGTTGTGAAGAGAAATGTAAAAATGCATTCCTTCATGATTTATATTGTTCAGAGCTTTTTTCTACTAGCTGCACACCAGACCCTGTTTCGGCACTTCCATTTTTATCAGCCATTTCCACCTCTCTGGCTGATAAACATGCCCCTTTCAAGCAACTCAGGGTCAAAAACGGAACTAATCCATGGTATTCTCCTGTACTCTCAGACCTCTATTTGATAAGAAATCAAGCCTGGGCCAAGGCTAGAACAACTGTCTTGTTAGCTGATTGGCAGCTATTTAAGCAATTGAGAAATAGGCTCAACACATCGGTTAAACAGGCCAAATCAAAGTACTTCCTTAGCCCTATGGCAGACTCTGTTAGTGATCCCTCTAAATTCTGGAATAGCGTTAATTCACCAAGGCGGGGTCATTCCTCTACTTCCCTGCCTAAGCAAGTCGTTTTAGACTCATGCATCATTACTGAAAAAGTTACGATTTGTGATGCTTTTACTCAGCATTTTATCTCCGCAGGTTTCCTAATTGAAAGAAGTGGTGCTCATACTGGTCTTGTCCATTCAGTTGACTGTTCATCCCATACACTGCCTCCCGTTGCCTCGAATGATCAGTCAACCTCACGTGACTCATACTGGTCTTGGCCATTCAGTTGACTGTTCATCCCACACACAGCCTCCCGTTGCCTCGAATGATCAGTCAACCTCACGTGACTCATACTGGTCTTGGCCATTCAGTTGACTGTTCATCCCACACACCGCCTCCCGTTGCCTCGAATGATCAGTCAACCTCACGTGACTCATACTGGTCTTGGCCATTCAGTTGACTGTTCATCCCACACACAGCCTCCCGTTGCCTCGAATGATCAGTCAACCTCACGTGACTCATACTGGTCTTGGCCATTCAGTTGACTGTTCATCCCACACACAGCCTCCCGTTGCCTCGAATGATCAGTCAACCTCACGTGACTCATACTGGTCTTGGCCATTCAGTTGACTGTTCATCCCACACACCGCCTCCCGTTGCCTCGAATGATCAGTCAACCTCACGTGACTCATACTGGTCTTGGCCATTCAGTTGACTGTTCATCCCACACACAGCCTCCCGTTGCCTCGAATGATCAGTCAACCTCACGTGACTCATACTGGTCTTGGCCATTCAGTTGACTGTTCATCCCACACACAGCCTCCCGTTGCCTCGAATGATCAGTCAACCTCACGTGACTCATACTGGTCTTGGCCATTCAGTTGACTGTTCATCCCACACACAGCCTCCCGTTGCCTCGAATGATCAGTCAACCTCACATGACTCATACTGGTCTTGGCCATTCAGTTGACTGTTCATCCCACACACAGCCTCCCGTTGCCTCGAATGATCAGTCAACCTCACGTGACTCATACTGGTCTTGGCCATTCAGTTGACTGTTCATCCCACACACAGCCTCCCGTTGCCTCGAATGATCAGTCAACCTCACGTGACTCATACTGGTCTTGGCCATTCAGTTGACTGTTCATCCCACACACCGCCTCCCATTGCCTCGAATGATCAGTCAACCTCACGTGACTCATACTGGTCTTGGCCATTCAGTTGACTGTTCACACCGCCTCCCATTGCCTCGAATGATCAGTCAACCTCACGTGACTTGGGAAATGTTATTAAGGGTTTTTAATTCACAGAAACTAAAGT
>NC_068455.1:67716709-67809209 GCF_023373465.1 Oncorhynchus keta | reverse complement strand
CACCAATATCCATTCTAACCAATTACCTCAACTCTTAACATTGACTGGAGATGTCTGTAGTCAACTAGAGTGCCATGACTATGAAGTCACCCCTCTTATCCTCTATTTCCCCCATCTCCCCCTTCTGTTCTGTTGTGTGTCTCCCCTATTCCTCTCCCCCTTCTCCTGTCCCACTGACTCCCGCTCTCCTCTGTCCCAATGTCTCCCCCTCTCCCTGTCCCCCCACCCCCTTTCCCCTCATCTCCACCTGTTGAACTGCCCCTGAACACACACACGCACCTACACACACACAGTCATCCTGCTAAATGCCTGTCATTACTAAAGGAGGGGGGCAGAGGAGTAGGGGTGCCTTATGACCCTAAGCACAGCTGGGAGGACAAACACACACACCTCTCCTCCCATCCCAGACGTAGCCTCTGACACCACCTGTCCGTCAAGTATGTGATGCAACCACTCTAAGAGCCAATTTATGTTTGATCCCAAAATGTGGTCGGAGGCTCCGCTCCGTACCGGATCACTGTGGGCCTCCCAAACGTTGGAGTAAACACAGTCTGTGGGAGCGAGTGCAGTAGGTCTAATACATGGTCATAGCACGTTGGCTATATGCCTGGCTTGCCAATACTGATCTTCTCAGACCATATTTTATTTCAGAACTTGAGCTTTGATAACAAAATAAAAAGCCTTTTTTATTTTACTTGACTGATGGTACTTGCATCAGATGGTCATGGTGCTTTCAAGACAACTGGGGGGGGGGGTCCAAATCATAATATATCAGTGATCCAGAGCTCAAGAAGGATTTCTGACTTGGAATTCCGATTTAGTCCAAACCAATCTAACCCTGATTATAGCTGTCAGTCCAAACCAAATTAGCCCTGATTATAGCTGTTAGTCCAAACCAATCTAACCCCGATTATAGCTGTCAGTCCAAACCAAATTAGCCCTGATTATAGCTGTTAGTCCAAACCAAACAAACCCTGATTATAGCTGTCAGTCCAAACCAAACGAACCCTGATTATAGCTGTTAGTCCAAACCAATCTAACCCTGATTATAGCTGTCAGTCCAAACCAAACAAACCCTGATTATAGCTGTCAGTCCAAACCAAATTAGCCCTGATTATAGCTGTTAGTCCAAACCAATCTAACCCTGATTATAGCTGTCAGTCCAAACCAAACAAACCCTGATTATAGCTGTCAGTCCAAACCAAACGAACCCTGATTATAGCTGTCAGTCCAAACCAAATTAGCCCTGATTATAGCTGTCAGTCCAAACCAATCTAACCCTGATTATAGCTGTCAGTCCAAACCAAACGAACCCTGATTATAGCTGTCAGTCCAAACCAAACAAACCACGATTATAGCTATCAGTCCAAACCAAACAAACCCTGATTATAGCTGTCAGTCCAAACCAAACAAACCCTGATTATAGCTGTCAGCCCAAACCAAACGAACCCTGATTATAGCTGTCAGTCCAAACCAAACGAACCCTGATTATAGCTGTCAGTCCAAACCAACCGAACCCTGATCCACCTGGTTGCTAATGCTAACATCCCATTCCAGATTCCATATCTGCTGTTTATATCTGTCACGCCCTGGTCGAAGTATTTTGTGTTTATCTTCATTTATTTGGTCAGGCCAGGGTGTGACATGGGTTTTTGTATGTGGTGTGTATGTAGTGGGATTGTAGCTTAGTGAGGTGTTCTAGGTAAGTCTATGGCTGTCTGAAGTGGTTCTCAATCAGAGGCAGGTGTTTATCGTTGTCTCTGATTGGGAACCATATTTAGGCAGCCATATTCTTTGGTTGTGTTGTGGGTGATTGTCCTTAGTGTCCTGATGTCCTTGTTCTGTGTTAGTTTACACAAAGTATAGGCTGTTTCGGTTTTCATTACGTTTATTGTTTTGTAGTGTTTGTGTTTATTCGTGTCTACGTTGTTTATTAAACATGGATCGCAATCTACACGCTGCAGGTTGGTCCGACTCTCCTTCACCACATGAAAACCGTTACAGAATCACCCACTACAGGACCAAGCAGCGTGTCAACAGGCAGGAGCCACAGGAGAAGCAACAAAGGCAGCAACAGCGGCGCAATGAGGAATGGACATGGGACGATATATTGGATGGCAAGGGTTGCTACACATGAGGAGATCCTGGCGGGAAGGGATCGCCTTCCATGGGAACAGGTGGAGGCAGCGAGGAGAGCAGAGGCAGCCGGAGAGAGGAGCCGGCGATATGAGGGAACACGGTTGGCAAGGAAGCCCGGGAGTCAGCCCCAAAAAATTCTTGGGGGGCTCACAGGGAGTATGGCTACGCCAGGTAGGAGACCTGCGCAAACTCCCTGTGCTTACCGGGGGGCTAGAGAGACCGGGAAGGCACTGTGTTATGCTGTGGTGCGCACGTTGTCTCCAGTGCGGGTGCATAGCCTGGTGCGGTATATTCCAGCTCCGCGTATCGGCCGGGCTAGATTGAGCATCGAGCCAAATGCCATGAAGCCGGCTCTACGCATCTGGTCCCCAGTGCGTCTCCTTGGGCCGGCTTACATGGCACCAGCCTTGCGCTCGGTGTCTCCGGTTCGCCTGCATAGCCCAGTGCGGGCTATTCCACCTCGCCGCACTGGCAGGGCGACCGAGAGTATTCAACCAGGTAAGGTTGGGCAGGCTCGGTGCTCAAGAGCTCCAGTGCGCCTGCACGGTCCGGTCTATCCAGTACCACCTCCACACCCCAGCCCTCCGGTAGCAGCTCCCCGCACCAGGCTTCCTGTGCGTGTCCTCGGTTCAGTACCACCAGTGCCAGCACCACGCATCAGGCCTACAGTGCGCCTCGCCTCTCCTGCGCTGTCGGAGTCTCCCGCCTCTCCAGCGCTGCCGGAGCCTCCCACCTGTTCAGCGCTATCAGAGCCTTTCTCCTCTCCTGCGCTACCGGAGTCTCCCGCCTGTTCAGCGCAGCTAGAGCCTTCTTCCTCTACAGCGCTGCTGGAGTCTCCTGTCTGTTCAGCGCAGCCAGAGCTGTCAGCCTGCATGGAGCAGTCAGAGCTGTCAGTCTACATGGAGCAGTCAGAGCTGTCAGTCTACATGGAGCAGCCAGAGCTGCCAGCCTGCATGGAGCAGCCAGAGCTGTCAGTCTGCAAGGTGCTGCCAGCCTGCATGGAGCAGCCAGAGCTGTCAGTCTGCAAGGAGCTGTCAGTCTGCAAGGAGCTGTCAGTCTGCAAGGAGCTGCCAGTCTGCAAGGAGCTGCCAGTCTGCAAGGAGCTGCCAGTCTGCAAGGAGCTGCCAGTCTGCAAGGAGCTGCCAGTCTGCAGGGAGCTGCCAGTCTGCAGGGAGCTGCTAGTCTGCAAGGAGCTGCCAGTCTGCAAGGAGCTGTCAGTCTGCAAGGAGCTGTCAGTCTGTAAGGAGCTGTCAGTCTGCATGAAGCAGCCAGAGCTGTCAGTCTGCAAGGAGCTGTCAGTCTGCAAGGAGCTGTCAGTCTGCAAGGAGCTGCCAGTCTGCAAGGAGCTGCCAGTCTGCAAGGAGCTGCCAGTCTGCAAGGAGCTGCCAGTCTGCAAGGAGCTGTCAGTCTGCAAGGAGCTGTCAGTCTGCAAGGAGCTGTCAGTCTGCAAGGAGCTGTCAGTCTGTAAGGAGCTGTCAGTCTGCATGAAGCAGCCAGAGCTGTCAGTCTGCAAGGAGCTGTCAGTCTGCAAGGAGCTGCCAGTCTGCAAGGAGCTGCCAGTCTGCAAGGAGCTGCCAGTCTGTAAGGAGCTGTCAGTCTGCATGAAGCAGCCAGAGCTGCCAGTCTGCAAGGAGATGCCAGTCTGCAAGGAGCTGCCAGTCTGCAAGGAGCTGCCAGTCTGCAAGGAGCTGCCAGTCTGCAAGGAGTAGCCAATCTGTACGGAGCCGCCAGAGCTGCTAGTCTGTAAGAAGCCGCCAGAGCTGTCAGCCTACATGGAGCAGCCAGAGTCGCCAGTCAGCGTGGAGCAGTCAGAGCCGCCAGTCAGCATGGAGTAGCCAGATCTTCCAGATCTGCCAGTCAGCCAGATTCTTCCAGATCTGCCAGTCAGCCAGAATCTTCCAGATCTGCCAGTCAACCAGGCTCTTCCAGATCTGCCAGTCAACCAGGCTCTTCCAGATCTGCCAGTCAACCAGGCTCTTCCAGATCTGCCAGTCAACCAGGCTCTTCCAGATCTGCCAGTCAACCAGGCTCTTCCAGATCTGCCAGTCAACCAGGCTCTTCCAGATCTGCCAGTCAACCAGACTCTTCCAGATCTGCCAGTCAACCAGACTCTTCCAGATCTGCCAGTCAACCAGACTCTTCCAGATCTGCCAATCAACCAGACTCTTCCAGATGTGCCAGTCAACCAGAATCTTCCAGATCTGCCAGAACTGCCAGTCGGCCAGGATCTGCCAGTCGGCCAGGATCTGCCAGTCGGCCAGGATCCGCCAGTCAGCCAGAATCTGCCAGATCCGCCAGTCAGCCAGGATCTGCCAGTCAGCCAGTATCTGCTGAGACCACCAGCCAGCCAGGATCTGGTAGATCTATCTACCTGCCTGAGCTTCCTCTCACTCCTGAGCTTCCTCTCACTCCTGAGCTTCCTCTCACTCCTGAGCTTCCTTTCACTCCTGAGCTTCCTTTCACTCCTGAGCTTCCTTTCACTCCTGAGCTTCCCCTCAGTCCCGAGTTGCCTCAGTCCCGAGCTGCCCCTCAGTCCCGATCTGCTCCTCAGTCCAGTGGGGTTCTGTGTGAGGACTAGTAGGCCATGGTCGGCGGCGAGGGTGGACTATCCAAGGACGCGAGGAGGAGGGACTATGACAGGTTTTGAGTGGAGTCCACGTCCCGCGCCGGAGCCGCCACCATGGATAGACGCCCACCCGGACCCTCCCTATTGTTTTGAGGTGCGTTCGGGAGTCCGCACCTTAGGGGGGGGGTTCTGTCACGCCCTGGTCGAGGGTATTTTGGGTATTTTGTGTTTATCTTCATTTATTTGGTCAGGCCAGGGTGTGACATGGGTTTTTGTATGTGGTGTGTATGTAATGGGATTGTAGCTTAGTGGGGTGTTCTAGGTAAGTCTATGGCTGTCTGAAGTGGTTCTCAATCAGAGGCAGGTGTTTATCGTTGTCTCTGATTGGGAACCATATTTAGGCAGCCATATTCTTTGGTTGTGTTGTGGGTGATTGTCCTTAGTGTCCTGATGTCCTTGTTCTCTGTTAGTTTACACAAAGTATAGGCTGTTTCGGTTTTCGTTACGTTTATTGGGTAAACAACAGGGTAAAAATAGTCTGGCAACAATGTCTGCACACACCTGTGTGTGTGTGTGTGTGTGTGTGTGTGTGTGTGTGTGTGTGTGTGTGTGTGTGTGTGTGTGTGTGTGTGTGTGCTACCCCACCTGTTCTATAGTAATGTGCTGTCCTGTCCTGTCCCACCTGTTTTATAGTAATGTACTGTCCTGTCCCACCTGTTCTATAGTAATGTGCTGTCCTGTCCACCTGTTCTATAGTACTGTCCTGTCCCACCTGTTCTATAGTAATGTGCTGTCCTGTCCCACCTGTTCTATAGTAATGTGCTGTCCTGTCCCACCTGTTCTATAGTAATGTGCTGTCCTGTCCCACCTGTTCTATAGTAATGTGCTGTCCTGTCCCACCTGTTCTATAGTAATGTACTGTCCTGTCCCACCTGTTCTATAGTAATGTGCTGTCCTGTCCCACCTGTTCTATAGTAATGTGCTGTCCTGTCCCACCTGTTCTATAGTACTGTGTGTCCTGTCCCACCTGTTCTATAGTACTGTACTGTCCTGTCCCACCTGTTCTATAGTAATGTGCTGTCCTGTCCCACCTGTTCTATAGTAATGTGCTGTCCTGTCCCACCTGTTCTACAGTAATGTGCTGTCCTGTCCCACCTGTTCTATAGTACTGTGTGTCCTGTCCCACCTGTTCTATAGTACTGTACTGTCCTGTCCCACCTGTTCTATAGTAATGTGCTGTCCTGTCCCACCTGTTCTATAGTAATGTGCTGTCCTGTCCCACCTGTTCTATAGTACTGTGTGTCCTGTCCCACCTGTTCTATAGTAATGTGCTGTCCTGTCCCACCTGTTCTATAGTAATGTGCTGTCCTGTCCTGTCCCACCTGTTCTATAGTAATGTGCTGTCCTGTCCTGTCCCACCTGTTCTATAGTAATGTGCTGTCCTGTCCCACCTGTTCTATAGTACTGTGCTGTCCTGTCCCACCTGTTCTATAGTACTGTGTGTCCTGTCCCACCTGTTCTATAGTATTGTCCTGTCCCACCTGTTCTATAGTAATGTGCTGTCCTGTCCCACCTGTTCTATAGTACTGTGTGTCCTGTCCCACCTGTTCTATAGTAAAGTGCTGTCCTGTCCTGTCCCACCTGTTCTATAGTAATGTGCTGTCCTGTCCCACCTGTTCTATAGTACTGTGTGTCCTGTCCCACCTGTTCTATAGTACTGTGTGTCCTGTCCCACGTGTTCTATAGTACTGTACTGTCCTGTCCCACCTGTTCTATTGTAATGTGCTGTCCTGTCCCACCTGTTCTATAGTACTGTGTGTCCTGTCCCACCTGTTCTATAGTAAAGTGCTGTCCTGTCCTGTCCCACCTGTTCTATAGTAATGTGCTGTCCTGTCCCACCTGTTCTATAGTACTGTGTGTCCTGTCCCACCTGTTCTATAGTACTGTGTGTCCTGTCCCACGTGTTCTATAGTACTGTACTGTCCTGTCCCACCTGTTCTATTGTAATGTGCTGTCCTGTCCCACCTGTTCTATTGTAATGTGCTGTCCTGTCCCACCTGTTCTATTGTAATGTGCTGTCCTGTCCCACCTGTTCTATAGTAATGTGCTGTCCTGTCCCACCTGTTATATTGTAATGTGCTGTCCTGTCCCACCTGTTCTATTGTAATGTGCTGTCCTGTCCCACCTGTTCTATTGTAATGTGCTGTCCTGTCCCACCTGTTCTATTGTAATGTGCTGTCCTGTCCCACCTGTTCTATAGTAATGTGCTGTCCTGTCCCACCTGTTCTATAGTAATGTGCTGTCCTGTCCCACCTGTTCTATAGTAATGTGCTGTCCTGTCCCACCTGTTCTATAGTACTGTGTGTCCTGTCCCACCTGTTCTATAGTACTGTGTGTCCTGTCCCACCTGTTCTATAGTAATGTGCTGTCCTGTCCCACCTGTTCTATAGTAATGTCCTGTCCTGTCCCACCTGTTCTATAGTAATGTGCTGTCCTGTCCCACCTGTTCTATAGTAATGTGCTGTCCTGTCCC
Source organism: Oncorhynchus keta (assembly GCF_023373465.1). Classification (NCBI taxonomy): domain Eukaryota; kingdom Metazoa; phylum Chordata; class Actinopteri; order Salmoniformes; family Salmonidae; genus Oncorhynchus; species Oncorhynchus keta. The sequence goes on along the minus strand of NC_068455.1, from coordinate 67,801,971 downwards.
ACCTGTTCTATAGTAATGTGCTGTCCTGTCCCACCTGTTCTATAGTACTGTGTGTCCTGTCCCACCTGTTCTATAGTAATGTGCTGTCCTGTCCCACCTGTTCTATAGTAATGTGCTGTCCTGTCCCACCTGTTCTATAGTAACGTCCTGTCCTGTCCCACCTGTTCTATAGTACTGAGTGTCCTGTCCCACCTGTTCTATAGTAATGTCCTGTCCTGTCCCACCTGTTCTATAGTAATGTGCTGTCCTGTCCTGTCCCACCTGTTCTATAGTAATGTGCCGTCCTGTCCTGTCCCACCTGTTCTATAGTACTGTGTGTCCTGTCCCACCTGTTCTATAGTACTGTTCTGTCCTGTCCCACCTGTTCTATAGTAATGTGCTGTCCTGTCCCACCTGTTCTATAGTAATGTGCTGTCCTGTCCCACCTGTTCTATAGTACTGTGTGTCCTGTCCCACCTGTTCTATAGTAAAGTGCTGTCCTGTCCTGTCCCACCTGTTCTATAGTAATGTGCTGTCCTGTCCCACCTGTTCTATAGTACTGTGCGTCCTGTCCCACCTGTTCTATAGTAAAGTGCTGTCCTGTCCTGTCCCACCTGTTCTATAGTAAAGTGCTGTCCTGTCCCACCTGTTCTATAGTAAAGTGCTGTCCTGTCCTGTCCCACCTGTTCTATAGTAATGTGCTGTCCTGTCCCACCTGTTCTATAGTACTGTGCGTCCTGTCCCACCTGTTCTATAGTAAAGTGCTGTCCTGTCCTGTCCCACCTGTTCTATAGTAATGTGCTGTCCTGTCCCACCTGTTCTATAGTACTGTGTGTCCTGTCCCACCTGTTCTATAGTAAAGTGCTGTCCTGTCCTGTCCCACCTGTTCTATAGTAATGTGCTGTCCTGTCCCACCTGTTCTATAGTACTGTGCGTCCTGTCCCACCTGTTCTATAGTAAAGTGCTGTCCTGTCCTGTCCCACCTGTTCTATAGTAATGTGCTGTCCTGTCCCACGTGTTCTATAGTAATGTGCTGTCCTGTCCCACCTGTTCTATACTATTGTCCTGTCCTGTCCCACCTGTTCTATAGTAATGTGCTGTCCTGTCCCACCTGTTCTATAGTAATGTGCTGTCCTGTCCCACCTGTTCTATAGTAATGTGTTGTCCTGTCCCACCTGTTCTATATTAATGTCCTGTCCCACCTGTTCTATATTAATGTGCTGTCCTGTCCCACCTGTTCTATAGTAATGTCCTGTCCCACCTGTTCTATAGTAATGTGCTGTCCTGTCCCACCTGTTCTATAGTAATGTGCTGTCCTGTCCCACCTGTTCTATAGTATTGTGCTGTCCTGTCCCACCTGTTCTATAGTATTGTGCTGTCCTGTCCCACCTGTTCTATAGTAATGTGCTGTCCTGTCCCACCTGTTCTATAGTAATGTGCTGTCCTGTCCCACCTGTTCTATTGTAATGTGCTGTCCTGTCCCACCTGTTCTATTGTAATGTGCTGTCCTGTCCCACCTGTTCTATTGTAATGTGCTGTCCTGTCCCACCTGTTCTATAGTAATGTGCTGTCCTGTCCCACCTGTTCTATAGTAATGTGCTGTCCTGTCCCACCTGTTCTATAGTAAAGTGCTGTGCTGTCCTGTCCCACCTGTTCTATAGTAATGTGCTGTCCTGTCCCACCTGTTCTATAGTACTGTGTGTCCTGTCCCACCTGTTCTATAGTAATGTCCTGTCCTGTCCCACCTGTTCTATAGTAATGTGCTGTCCTGTCCCACCTGTTCTATAGTAATGTGCTGTCCTGTCCCACCTGTTCTATAGTAATGTGCTGTCCTGTCCCACCTGTTCTATAGTACTGTGTGTCCTGTCCCACCTGTTCTATAGTAATGTGCTGTCCTGTCCCACCTGTTCTATAGTAATGTCCTGTCCCACCTGTTCTATAGTAATGTCCTGTCCTGTCCCACCTGTTCTATAGTACTGTGTGTCCTGTCCCACCTGTTCTATAGTAATGTGCTGTCCTGTCCCACCTGTTCTATAGTAATGTCCTGTCCTGTCCCACCTGTTCTATAGTACTGAGTGTCCTGTCCCACCTGTTCTATAGTAATGTCCTGTCCTGTCCCACCTGTTCTATAGTAATGTGCTGTCCTGTCCTGTCCCACCTGTTCTATAGTAATGTGCTGTCCTGTCCCACCTGTTCTATAGTAATGTGCCGTCCTGTCCTGTCCCACCTGTTCTATAGTACTGTGTGTCCTGTCCCACCTGTTCTATAGTACTGTACTGTCCTGTCCTGTCCCACCTGTTCTATAGTAATGTGCTGTCCTGTCCCACCTGTTCTATAGTAATGTGCTGTCCTGTCCCACCTGTTCTATAGTACTGTGTGTCCTGTCCCACCTGTTCTATAGTAAAGTAATGTGTGTCCTGTCCCACCTGTTCTATAGTAATGTGCTGTCCTGTCCCACCTGTTCTATAGTACTGTGCGTCCTGTCCCACCTGTTCTATAGTAAAGTCCTGTCCTGTCCCACCTGTTCTATATTAATGTGCTGTCCTGTCCCACCTGTTCTATAGTAATGTGCTGTCCTGTCCCACCTGTTCTATACTATTGTCCTGTCCTGTCCCACCTGTTCTATAGTAATGTGCTGTCCTGTCCTACCTGTTCTATAGTAATGTGCTGTCCTGTCCCACCTGTTCTATAGTAATGTTTTGTCCTGTCCCACCTGTTCTATATTAATGTGCTGTCCTGTCCCACCTGCTCTATAGTAATGTGCTGTCCTGTCCCACCTGTTCTATAGTAATGTGCTGTCCTGTCCCACCTGTTCTATAGTAATGTGCTGTCCTGTCCCACCTGTTCTATAGTAATGTGCTGTCCTGTCCCACCTGTTCTATAGTAATGTGCTGTCCTGTCCCACCTGTTCTATAGTACTGTGTGTCCTGTCCCACCTGTTCTATAGTAAAGTGCTGTCCTGTCCTGTCCCACCTGTTCTATAGTAATGTGCTGTCCTGTCCCACCTGTTCTATAGTACTGTGCGTCCTGTCCCACCTGTTCTATAGTAAAGTGCTGTCCTGTCCTGTCCCACCTGTTCTATAGTAAAGTGCTGTCCTGTCCTGTCCCACCTGTTCTATATTAATGTGCTGTCCTGTCCCACCTGTTCTATAGTAATGTGCTGTCCTGTCCCACGTGTTCTATAGTAATGTGCTGTCCTGTCCCACCTGTTCTATACTATTGTCCTGTCCTGTCCCACCTGTTCTATAGTAATGTGCTGTCCTGTCCCACCTGTTCTATAGTAATGTGCTGTCCTGTCCCACCTGTTCTATAGTAATGTCCTGTCCCACCTGTTCTATAGTAATGTCCTGTCCCACCTGTTCTATAGTATTGTGCTGTCCTGTCCCACCTGTTCTATAGTATTGTGCTGTCCTGTCCCACCTGTTCTATAGTAATGTACTGTCCTGTCCCACCTGTTCTATAGTAATGTGCTGTCCTGTCCCACCTGTTCTATAGTATTGTGCTGTCCTGTCCCACCTGTTCTATAGTAATGTGCTGTCCTGTCCCACCTGTTCTATAGTAATGTGCTGTCCTGTCCCACCTGTTCTATAGTAATGTGCTGTCCTGTCCCACCTGTTCTATAGTAATGTGCTGTCCTGTCCCACCTGTTCTATAGTATTGTGCTGTCCTGTCCCACCTGTTCTATAGTAATGTGCTGTCCTGTCCCACCTGTTCTATAGTAATGTGCTGTCCTGTCCCACCTGTTCTATAGTAATGTACTGTCCTGTCCCACCTGTTCTATAGTAATGTGCTGTCCTGTCCCACCTGTTCTATAGTAATGTGCTGTCCTGTCCCACCTGTTCTATAGTAATGTGCTGTCCTGTCCCACCTGTTCTATAGTAATGTGCTGTCCTGTCCCACCTGTTCTATAGTAATGTGCTGTCCTGTCCCACCTGTTCTATAGTAAAGTGAAAGTGCTGTCCTGTCCTGTCCCACCTGTTCTATTGTAATGTGCTGTCCTGTCCCACCTGTTCTATTGTAATGTGCTGTCCTGTCCCACCTGTTCTATTGTAATGTGCTGTCCTGTCCCACCTGTTCTATTGTAATGTGCTGTCCTGTCCCACCTGTTCTATAGTAATGTGCTGTCCTGTCCCACCTGTTCTATAGTAATGTGCTGTCCTGTCCCACCTGTTCTATAGTAAAGTGCTGTCCTGTCCTGTCCCACCTGTTCTATAGTAATGTGCTGTCCTGTCCCACCTGTTCTATAGTACTGTGTGTCCTGTCCCACCTGTTCTATAGTAATGTCCTGTCCTGTCCCACCTGTTCTATAGTAATGTGCTGTCCTGTCCCACCTGTTCTATAGTAATGTGCTGTCCTGTCCCACCTGTTCTATAGTAATGTGCTGTCCTGTCCCACCTGTTCTATAGTAATGTGCTGTCCTGTCCCACCTGTTCTATAGTACTGTGTGTCCTGTCCCACCTGTTCTATAGTAATGTGCTGTCCTGTCCCACCTGTTCTATAGTAATGTCCTGTCCCACCTGTTCTATAGTAATGTCCTGTCCTGTCCCACCTGTTCTATAGTACTGTGTGTCCTGTCCCACCTGTTCTATAGTACTGTGCTGTCCTGTCCCACCTGTTCTATAGTAATGTCCTGTCCTGTCCCACCTGTTCTATAGTACTGAGTGTCCTGTCCCACCTGTTCTATAGTACTGAGTGTCCTGTCCCACCTGTTCTATAGTAATGTCCTGTCCTGTCCCACCTGTTCTATAGTAATGTGCTATCCTGTCCTGTCCCACCTGTTCTATAGTAATGTGCTGTCCTGTCCCACCTGTTCTATAGTAATGTGCCGTCCTGTCCTGTCCCACCTGTTCTATAGTACTGTGTGTCCTGTCCCACCTGTTCTATAGTACTGTCCTGTCCTGTCCCACCTGTTCTATAGTAATGTGCTGTCCTGTCCCACCTGTTCTATAGTAATGTGCTGTCCTGTCCCACCTGTTCTATAGTACTGTGTGTCCTGTCCCACCTGTTCTATAGTAAAGTACTGTGTGTCCTGTCCCACCTGTTCTATAGTAAAGTACTGTGTGTCCTGTCCCACCTGTTCTATAGTACTGTGCGTCCTGTCCCACCTGTTCTATAGTAAAGTGCTGTCCTGTCCTGTCCCACCTGTTCTATAGTAAAGTGCTGTCCTGTCCTGTCCCACCTGTTCTATATTAATGTGCTGTCCTGTCCCACCTGTTCTATAGTAATGTGCTGTCCTGTCCCACCTGTTCTATACTATTGTCCTGTCCTGTCCCACCTGTTCTATAGTAATGTGCTGTCCTGTCCTACCTGTTCTATAGTAATGTGCTGTCCTGTCCCACCTGTTCTATAGTAATGTGTTGTCCTGTCCCACCTGTTCTATATTAATGTGCTGTCCTGTCCCACCTGTTCTATAGTAATGTGCTGTCCTGTCCCACCTGTTCTATAGTAATGTGCTGTCCTGTCCCACCTGTTCTATAGTAATGTGCTGTCCTGTCCCACCTGTTCTATAGTAATGTGCTGTCCTGTCCCACCTGTTCTATAGTAATGTGCTGTCCTGTCCCACCTGTTCTATAGTAATGTGCTGTCCTGTCCTACCTGTTCTATAGTATTGTGCTGTCCTGTCCCACCTGTTCTATAGTATTGTGCTGTCCTGTCCCACCTGTTCTATAGTAATGTACTGTCCTGTCCCACCTGTTCTATAGTAATGTGCTGTCCTGTCCCACCTGTTCTATAGTATTGTGCTGTCCTGTCCCACCTGTTCTATAGTAATGTGCTGTCCTGTCCCACCTGTTCTATAGTAATGTGCTGTCCTGTCCCACCTGTTCTATAGTAATGTACTGTCCTGTCCCACCTGTTCTATAGTAATGTGCTGTCCTGTCCCACCTGTTCTATAGTAATGTGCTGTCCTGTCCCACCTGTTCTATAGTAATGTGCTGTCCTGTCCCACCTGTTCTATAGTAATGTGCTGTCCTGTCCCACCTGTTCTATAGTAATGTGCTGTCCTGTCCCACCTGTTCTATAGTACTGTACTGTCCTGTCCCACCTGTTCTATAGTACTGTACTGTCCTGTCCCACCTGTTCTATAGTAAAGTGCTGTCCTGTTCTATAGTACTGTACTGTCCTGTCCCACCTGTTCTATAGTAATGTACTGTCCTGTCCTACCTGTTCTATAGTAAAGTGCTGTCCTGTCCTGTCCCACCTGTTCTATAGTACTGTCCTGTCCTGTCCCACCTGTTCTATAGTAATGTGCCGTCCTGTCCTACCTGTTCTATAGTAAAGTGCTGTCCTGTCCTGTCCCACCTGTTCTATAGTAATGTGCTGTCCTGTCCCACCTGTTCTATAGTAATGTGCTGTCCTGTCCTACCTGTTCTATAGTAATGTGCTGTCCTGTCCCACCTGTTCTATAGTAATGTGCTGTTCTGTCCCACCTGTTCTATAGTAATGTGCTGTCCTGTCCCACCCTTTCTATAGTAAAGTGCTGTCCTGTCCCACCTGTTCTATAGTAATGTGCTGTCCTGTCCCACCTGTTCTATAGTAATGTCCTGTCCTGTCCCACCTGTTCTATAGTAATGTGCTGTCCTGTCCCACCTGTTCTATAGTAATGTGCTGTCCTGTCCCACCTGTTCTATAGTAAAGTGCTGTCCTGTCCTGTCCCACCTGTTCTATAGTAATGTGCTGTCCTGTCCCACCTGTTCTATAGTAATGTACTGTCCTGTCCCACCTGTTCTATAGTAATGTGCTGTCCTGTCCCACCTGTTCTATAGTAATGTCCTGTCCTGTCCCACCTGTTCTATAGTAATGTACTGTCCTGTCCCACATGTACTATAGTAATGTACTGTCCTGTCCCACATGTACTATAGTAAAGTGCTGTCCTGTCCCACCTGTTCTATAGTAATGTCCTGTCCTGTCCCACCTGTTCTATAGTAATGTGCTGTCCTGTCCCATCTGTTCTATACTAATGTGCTGTCCTGCCCTGTCCCACCTGTTCTATAGTAATGTCCTGTCCTGTCCCACCTGTTCTATAGTAATGTGCTGTCCTGTCCCACCTGTTCTATAGTAATGTGCTGTCCTGTCCCATCTGTTCTATAGTAATGTGCTGTCCTGCCCTGTCCCACCTGTTCTATAGTAATGTCCTGTCCTGTCCCACCTGTTCTATAGTAAAGTGCTGTCCTGTCCCACCTGTTCTATAGTAATGTCCTGTCCTGTCCCACCTGTTCTATAGTAATGTGCTGTCCTGTCCCACCTGTTCTATAGTAATGTGCTGTCCTGTCCTGTCCCACCTGTTCTATAGTATTGTCCTGTCCCACCTGTTCTATAGTAATGTGCTGTCCTGTCCCACCTGTTCTATAGTAATGTGCTGTCCTGTCCCATCTGTTCTATAGTAATGTGCTGTCCTGCCCTGTCCCACGTGTTCTATAGTAATGTGCTGTACTGTCTCACCTGTTCTATGGTAATGTGCTGTCCTTTCCTACCTGTTCTATGATAATGTGCTGTCCTTTCCTACCTGTTCTATGGTAATGTGCTGTCCTTTCCTACCTGTTCTATGGTAATGTGCTGTCCTGTCCCACCTGTTCTATAGTAATGTGCTGTCCTACCTGTTCTATAGTATTGTGCTGTCCTGTCCCACCTGTTCTATAGTATTGTGCTGTCCTGTCCCACCTGTTCTATAGTAATGTACTGTCCTGTCCCACCTGTTCTATAGTAATGTGCTGTCCTGTCCCACCTGTTCTATAGTATTGTGCTGTCCTGTCCCACCTGTTCTATAGTAATGTGCTGTCCTGTCCCACCTGTTCTATAGTAATGTGCTGTCCTGTCCCACCTGTTCTATAGTAATGTACTGTCCTGTCCCACCTGTTCTATAGTAATGTGCTGTCCTGTCCCACCTGTTCTATAGTAATGTGCTGTCCTGTCCCACCTGTTCTATAGTAATGTGCTGTCCTGTCCCACCTGTTCTATAGTAATGTGCTGTCCTGTCCCACCTGTTCTATAGTACTGTACTGTCCTGTCCCACCTGTTCTATAGTAAAGTGCTGTCCTGTCCCACCTGTTCTATAGTACTGTACTGTCCTGTCCCACCTGTTCTATAGTAAAGTGCTGTCCTGTCCCACCTGTTCTATAGTACTGTACTGTCCTGTCCCACCTGTTCTATAGTAATGTACTGTCCTGTCCTACCTGTTCTATAGTAAAGTGCTGTCCTGTCCTGTCCCACCTGTTCTATAGTACTGTCCTGTCCTGTCCCACCTGTTCTATAGTAATGTGCCGTCCTGTCCTACCTGTTCTATAGTAAAGTGCTGTCCTGTCCTGTCCCACCTGTTCTATAGTAATGTGCTGTTCTGTCCCACCTGTTCTATAGTAATGTGCTGTCCTGTCCTACCTGTTCTATAGTAATGTGCTGTCCTGTCCCACCTGTTCTATAGTAATGTGCTGTTCTGTCCCACCTGTTCTATAGTAATGTGCTGTCCTGTCCCACCCTTTCTATAGTAAAGTGCTGTCCTGTCCCACCTGTTCTATAGTAATGTGCTGTCCTGTCCCACCTGTTCTATAGTAATGTCCTGTCCTGTCCCACCTGTTCTATAGTAATGTGCTGTCCTGTCCCACCTGTTCTATAGTAATGTGCTGTCCTGTCCCACCTGTTCTATAGTAAAGTGCTGTCCTGTCCTGTCCCACCTGTTCTATAGTAATGTGCTGTCCTGTCCCACCTGTTCTATAGTAATGTGCTGTCCTGTCCCACCTGTTCTATAGTAATGTGCTGTCCTGTCCCACCTGTTCTATAGTAATGTCCTGTCCTGTCCCACCTGTTCTATAGTAATGTACTGTCCTGTCCCACATGTACTATAGTAATGTGCTGTCCTGTCCCATCTGTTCTATAGTAATGTGCTGTCCTGCCCTGTCCCACCTGTTCTATAGTAATGTCCTGTCCTGTCCCACCTGTTCTATAGTAATGTGCTGTCCTGTCCCACATGTACTGTAGTAAAGTGCTGTCCTGTCCCACCTGTTCTATAGTAATGTCCTGTCCTGTCCCACCTGTTCTATAGTAATGTGCTGTCCTGTCCCACCTGTTCTATACTAATGTGCTGTCCTGTCCTGTCCCACCTGTTCTATAGTATTGTCCTGTCCTGTCCCACCTGTTCTATAGTAATGTGCTGTCCTGTCCCACCTGTTCTATAGTAATGTGCTGTCCTGTCCCATCTGTTCTATAGTAATGTGCTGTCCTGCCCCACCTGTTCTATAGTAAAGTGCTGTCCTGTCCCACCTGTTCTATAGTAATGTGCTGTCCTGTCCCACCTGTTCTATAGTAATGTGCTGTCCTGTCCCACCTGTTCTATAGTAATGTGCTCTCCTGTCCCATCTGTTCTATAGTAATGTGCTGTCCTGCCCTGTCCCACGTGTTCTATAGTAATGTACTGTCTCACCTGTTCTATGGTAATGTGCTGTCCTGTCCCATCTGTTCTATAGTAATGTGCTGTCCTGCCCTGTCCCACGTGTTCTATAGTAATGTACTGTCTCACCTGTTCTATAGTAATGTACTGTCTCACCTGTTCTATAGTAATGTACTGTCTCACCTGTTCTATGGTAATGTACTGTCTCACCTGTTCTATGGTAATGTACTGTCTCACCTGTTCTATGGTAATGTGCTGTCCTTTCCTACCTGTTCTATGGTAATGTGCTGTCCTTTCCTACCTGTTCTATGGTAATGTGCTGTCCTTTCCTACCTGTTCTATGGTAATGTGCTGTCCTTTCCTACCTGTTCTATGGTAATGTGCTGTCCTTTCCTACCTGTTCTATAGTAATGTACTGTCTCACCTGTTCTATAGTAATGTACTGTCTCACCTGTTCTATGGTAATGTGCTGTCCTTTCCTACCTGTTCTATGGTAATGTGCTGTCCTTTCCTACCTGTTCTATGGTAATGTGCTGTCCTTTCCTACCTGTTCTATGGTAATGTGCTGTCCTTTCCTACCTGTTCTATGGTAATGTGCTGTCCTTTCCTACCTGTTCTATGGTAATGTGCTGTCCTGTCCCACCTGTTCTATAGTACTGTCCTGTCCCACGTGTTCTATAGTAATGTGCTGTCCTTTCCTTCCTGTTCTATGGTAATGTGCTGTCCTTTCCTACCTGTTCTATAGTAATGTACTGTCTCACCTGTTCTATAGTAATGTACTGTCTCACCTGTTCTATGGTAATGTGCTGTCCTTTCCTACCTGTTCTATGGTAATGTGCTGTCCTTTCCTACCTGTTCTATGGTAATGTGCTGTCCTTTCCTACCTGTTCTATGGTAATGTGCTGTCCTTTCCTACCTGTTCTATGGTAATGTGCTGTCCTTTCCTACCTGTTCTATGGTAATGTGCTGTCCTGTCCCACCTGTTCTATAGTACTGTCCTGTCCCACGTGTTCTATAGTAATGTGCTGTCCTTTCCTTCCTGTTCTATTGTAATGTGCTGGACTTGACACAGACTGCTTATGGTGTGTTTATAAGGTCAACATCCTCACACTTGGCTCACATACAGGCACGGACGCACACACACCTTTACTATGGGGTCACAAACTCCACAGGAACACTCAACTATGCAAAATACAGTGTGTTTCTAATCCTCAGGCACTGCTACCCTGATGAGGTCTGATGCTGTGGAGAAAAACAGAAGCAACCTTTATCATTATAAATAGAGAAGACTGCCAGCCAGACAGACAGCCAGACAGCCAGCCAGACAGACAGACCGCCAGCCAGCCAGACAGACATACACACATATACAGACACATACAGACACACACAGACACACACACACACGCATACACATTAACACACACAGACACACACACACACATTTACGCACACTGGAGAGCAGCCACCGTCTGAGGGCTGTTTGATGCTAACAATTGTTAGAGGAGTCTGAGAAACGTGTGGCCTGCAAACCTTCACACAGTGACAAGGCACCAGTTCCCCTTTGGCCGCAGTACATTGCTGCTCTCCCAAACACACAGGTGGGGGGACAATGAGAGAGAGAACAACCACTGTATGTACTCACACACACACTTACACATGTTCACAATGCAATGCTATACGCCCCCACGGTGACCCCACCTGACCCCTAGTACATCCTAATATGCCACTGAAGCTCAACCTGTAAAGTGTAATTTTATAGACATTTTGCCTTTATAGCAGTCAGATTATTAATAGTATTTTGACCAAGTAAGTAAGTGTACATTTTGTAAAAACTCAACTCCTGATCCAGTCTTCTTCATCACTGACTGCACTCTAAATAAATATGACATATTGTGGCACCTGATCTACAGATTCCATCTCAACTGTTTCTGCTCTACACCAACTAAGTAAGATGCTGACTTTCTTGACAGAGTGACTATAGCCATACAGTAACGTTTTCGTTTTTTGACAGCTGACAGAAAGAGTTGTCAATGCTTATATTATCAGTTGTCAGTGGTTACTTGTAATGTATGTATGTGAAATGTCTATTTTTTTATTGAGTTTCATTATACAGTATAATGTAGGGGAGGGGAGGGGAGGGGGGATAGGCCATACAACAGGTGTGACCGCACCCCCCTCCCCACATCGCTCCATCCCCTCATGAGGGTTTTAAATATCCCTGAGACCTGAACTTGGTTGCCTGAGGCCTGAACTTGGTTGCCACCTCGCCAGGACTCTTTGGGACGATGATATCCCACCCCACCTTCCAACCTCAAATTACAGCAATTCCACTTCCCATGAATCCCAAACAACCATTACCTCAAACACAACGGGACAAGAGTAACACACATCATCAAATATATTCTCTTTTTTTAAATAGATCTTCAAAATAGATTTCAATTCAAAAGATGTTCAATGGTGCTGTATATCAGGAAATACATTTTGATTTTTGAAGCCAGTTCCCAAAAAATGAGGAATCGTTTAGATTCTCTAGACCTTTTACCAGTGCCGCTTCTTCAAGTCACCAGATTTTCAGATTCCTACAGGGCCCGGCTCTGGTCAAAGGTATGCACTATTAAGGGAATAGGGCCTCTGGAGGCCAGCATCCTAAACCCCAGGCCTAAAATTTCTACATTTGGAGGATCAGGGGCTTTGGCTTGCCTTCGCTGGCATGCTGAATTAGCAGCATGGAGCCCTCCTCGTCAAAGCCCCCCCACACTCTCACATCTGATTGAATTGTATTTTTTTACCAGGTAGGTTGACTGAGAACATGTTCTCGTTGAAACCAACAACCGTGCAGGGACAGAGATGGAAGGAAACAGAGATAGGCCTCTAGCTACAACATCATCAGGATGAAGAATGCTGCACTTTGTCTTTAACTCTGATCCGCAAACAATTATTAGACAGGAAATCTGAAATGGACCAAATGCTACAGGTTTAAAATGTGATTCTGTGTTCATGTGTTGCTTATTTATGAGGCCGTGTGTGTGTGTGTGTGTGTGTGTGTGTGTGTGTGTGTGTGTGAAAGAGAGAGAGAGGGGGGGGCTTTGCAAGGACAGCAGTGAGGGGAGGTTCATTAATGTGCCGTGGGCTCTGTGATTAATGATTGCAGAGGGGATAAATTGCTTAAATAGGGGAGTAGGATTTACAGCTGAGCGCCTGTCTTATATGAGGAGGGGAGCGAGGGGGGGGTTCTAATTTCAACAGGCGTGTCTCCTGTCAATAGGGCTAAACTGCTAGGACCTGTCTAGGATCAGTTCATCCAGGGTAAATGCTAGCCTTGACCATTAGGAAGTAAACACAATACTGATCTTAGATCAGATCATGACCTTCCTTTTGTCTTTTACTTCCTGATGTCATGGGCCCCAATGTCCTGAGTTGTAACTTGTGACCAATGACGAATCTCTCATAAACTACAGCCTATCACTGGAACAATACTCAGGCACTGGTTACTGTGACAACACCCAATCACAGCTCTTGTAACTGCCAGACTGAGGATTACCATGTTGTCAAATGTGAATAATACCAAACTCAATCTAAGATATACACTTTCAGTGTGAATATTACCAAACCCTATGTAAGAGATGTGCCATTTATATTTTCAGTGTCAACATTACCAAACGCAATGTAAGAGATGTGCCATATATATTTTCAGTGTGATGTGCCATGCCATTCAATTTTTATTTAACCTAAGGCAAGTCAGTTAAGAACAAATTCTTATTTACAATGACAATCTACACCCGCCAAACCCGGACGACGCTGGGCCAATTGTGCGCAGACCTATAGGACTCCCAATCACATTCGGTTGTGATACAGCCTGGATTTGAACCAGGGTGTCTGTAGTGACGCCTCTTGCACTGAGATGTAGTGCCTTAGACTGCTGTGCAACTCGGAGCCCTGAGTAATTACAGTATTCCAATTGTTAGAGATTGAACGGGATCTTAAGCACTTACAAATTCATAACATATTGTATGAATTGGAATCCGTAACATACTATACCATACAAATATTTTTTTGCAGGATGCAACATATCAAATTAAATGGATGACATTGTACACAATAGTGCACAATTTTCAAGGGACCCGTTTTCGGCTCCTGAATGCTACTTTCAAAAGTTATACAAAAGTCTGAAGATATACAAAACCTCTTTAAAGGGAGGTATGACTATAGGTGTCAGTGTAAGTGTTGTCGCTGAGTCACAATCACCAAACTCCTCTGAGCTAGCAGTTCTATTTTGTTATGACCCCATAAAACAGGATTCTGATATCAGATTATATACACACGCAGAAAGGGTTTTACTGCTGAAAGTGGCGATGCTGTTTCACACACATACACAGACACACAGACACACACACACGCACACACACACACAGAGAGCGATACACACACACGCACGCACACACATACACACAGACACACACACCGACACACACAGACACACACACACACACACACACACACATACAGAGAGCGATACACAGTACACACACTCCTCAGCCCTTCCTGCTCCCTCCCAGGACTCCTAGCTCCACTAAGGTAGTTTATAGAAGCCTCCCTACATGGACACAGCTTCTGGAATAGCAACTGCCATCTGATCTCACTACAAGCTCTCTATCTCTCTCTCACCTCGCCTACACACACACTCTCTGTTCGGTTGGCCAGTTCAGTTCTGTCTTGCACTCACTTGCAGTGCGGGCAGTGTCAGACGGACAACTTATATCAGTGAAAAACGCATTCTCAAGCAAGTACCATTGAACTCTGGTCCCACATCTGTTTGCGCTGCCTTTAGTCCAGTGGTCGAAACACTCATTGTCAAATACTCAACATCATTTCCTGACTCTCATAGACACATAGACACCCTAATCTCATTCAGTCTATCTCATTCAGTCTATCCTGTCTATCCTATCTCCCCTAGTCTATCCTATCTCCCCTAGTCTATCCTATCTCCCCTAGTCTATCCTATCTCCCCTAGTCTATCCTATCTCCCCTAGTCTATCCTATCTCCCCTAGTCTATCCTATCTCCCTAGTCTATCCTATCTCCCCTAGTCTATCCTATCTCCCCTAGTCTATCCAATCTCCCCTAGTCTATCCAATCTCCCCTAGTCTATCCAATCTCCCCTAGTCTATCCAATCTCCCCTAGTCTATCCAATCTCCCCTAGTCTATCCAATCTCCCCTAGTCTATCCAATCTCCCCTAGTCTATCCAATCTCCCCTAGTCTATCCAATCTCCCCTAGTCTATCCAATCTCCCCTAGTCTATCCAATCTCCCCTAGTCTATCCTATCTCCCCTAGTCTATCCTATCGGCTACATTCTGTATTTGCCTCTTTTTTGCACTAACTCTCTTTCACTGACTAATAACATGCACACATATGCATACAGACGCCACACACACACGTTCACACGCTGCTGCTAGTCCCTTTACCCCTATCTATACGTACACTACATACAGTGCCTTCAGAAACCCCTTGACTTATTACACATTTTGTTGTGTTACAGCCTGAATTCAATAAATACAAAATCTCACCCATCTACACACTATACCCCATAATGACAAAGTGAAAACATGTTTTAATAAATGTTGGCAAATTTGTTGAAAATGAAATATCAAATCAAATCAAATGTATTTATATAGCCCTTCGTACATCAGCTGATATCTCAAAGTGCTGTACAGAAACCCAGCCTAAAACCCCAAACAGCAAGCAATGCAGGTGTAGAAGCACGGTGGCTAGGAAAAACTCCCTAGAAAGGCCAAAACCTAGGAAGAAACCTAGAGAGGAACTTGGCTATGTGGAGTGGCCAGTCCTCTTCTGGCTGTGCCGGGTGGAGATTATAACAGAACATGGCCAAGATGTTCAAATGTTCATAAATGACCAGCATGGTCCAATAATAATAAGGCAGAACAGTTGAAACTGGAGCAGCAGCACAGTAAGATTAGAAATATCAAATTTACGTAAGTATTCAATACATGTTAGAATCACTTTGGCAGCGAATACAGCTGCGAGCCTTTATAAACTCAGCAACAAAAGAAACGTCCCTTTTTCAGGACCCTGTCTTTCAAAGAATTCGTAAAAATCTTAACTTCACAGACCTTCATTGTAAAGGGTTTAAACACTATGTCCCATGCTTGTTCAATGAACCATAAACAATTAATGAACATGCACCTGTGGAACGGTCGTTAAGACACTAACAACTTACAGACGGTAGGCAATTAAGGTCACCGTTATGAAAACTTTGGAGACTAAAGAGGCCTTTCTTCTGACTCTGAAAAACACCAAAAGAAATATGCCCAGAGTCCCTGCTCATCTGCATGAACGTGCCTTAGGATGCTGCAAGGAGGCATGAGGACTGCAGATATGGGCAGGGCAGTAAATTGCAATGTCCGTACTGTGAGACGCCTAAGACAACACTACAGGGAGACAGGACGGACATCTGATCGTCCTCGCAGTGGCAGACCACGTGTAAACAACACCTGCACAGGGTCGGTATATCCGAACATCAAACCTGCGGGACAGGTACACGATGGCAACAACAACTGCCCGAGTTACACCAGGAACACACAATCCCTCCATCAGTGCTCAGACTGTCCTCAATAGGCTGAGAGAGACTGGACTGAGGGCTTGTAGGCCTGTTGTAAGGCAGGTCCTCACCAGACATCACCAGCAATAACGTCACCTATGGGCACAAACCCACCGTCACTGGACCAGACAGGACTGGCAAAAAGTGTTCTTTACTGACGAGTCGCGGTTTTGTCTCACTAGGGGTGATGGTCGGATTCACGTTTATCGTCGAAGGAATGAGCGTTACACCGAGGCCTGTACTCTGGAGCGGGATCATTTTGGAGGTGGAGAATCTGTCATGGTCTGGGGCGGTGTCTCACAGCATCATCGGACTGAGCTTGTTGTCATTGCAGGCAATCTCAACGCATATAGCCATGTTATTTTCTACTCACTATATATAGCCATGTTATTTTCTACTCACTACATATAGCCATGTTATTTTTTACTCATTATTATTCGTTATTCACTTTGCCAATATTCCAATTTTGATCTTTAACTTATCGTTAACTCTGCATTGTTGGAAAATGACCCGTAAGTAAGAATTTCACTGTTAGTCTACACCTGTTGTCCACAAAGCATGTGACAAATAACATTTTATTTGATTTCAATTGATATCTACTTCTCGACCAACACACACACAGACACACACGGACACACACGGACACACACAGACACACATAGACACACACGGACACACACGGACACACACAGACACACACAGACACACACGGACAAACACAGACACACATAGACACACACGGACACACACGGACACACACGGACACACACGGACACACATTGACACACACGGACACACATTGACACACACGGACACACACGGACACACACGGACACACACGGACACACATTGACACACACGGACACACATTGACACACACGGACACACACGGACACACACGGACACACATTGACACACACGGACACACACGGACACACACGGACACACACGGACACACACGGACACACACGGACACACACGGACACACGGACACACGGACACACACGGACACACACGGACACACACGGACACACACGGACACACACGGACACACATTGACACACACGGACACACATTGACACACACGGACACACATTGACACACACGGACACACACGGACACACACGGACACACACGGACACACATTGACACACACAGACACACACGGACACACACGGACACACATTGACACACACAGACACACACAGACACACACAGACACACACAGACACACACAGACACACACGGACACACATTGACACACACGGACACACACGGACACACACGGACACACACTGACACACACAGACACACACGGGGACACACGGACACACACGGACACACACGGACACACATTGACACACATTGACACACACAGACACACACGGACACACACGGACACACACAAACACACACAGACACACACGGACAAACACAGACACACATAGACACACACAGACACACATAGACACACATAGACACACACAGACACACACAGACACACACACACCATCAAAGCCTACTTCCTTGGGCTCCCTGAGCAGCTTACAGGCCTTACAGAAAGACAGTAACCACAACAACAACCAGTGATCGTTTTCTTGATGGATCAATATCTACTACTCAAAGATAAGCTCTCAAGCGTCCACGCCAAGCCTATGAACACTGACTGAGGTTGCAAACATAGTGCACTACAGGTCCATAGGGCTCTGAAACTGAATCTGGTCAAAAGTAGTGCACTATATAGGGAAAGGGTGCCATTTGGGACACAGGCTATGAGAGTGATCCTCTTCCTACGGGAATAAGTCCAATGCGGAGTGGTTCACATTACATAGGCCCCTATAAAATCAGTTTCATTTTTAGCCTGATTCCATTTTGTTTTTCCCCAATTTATTTTTCTCCGTTTGTGTTTCCAGCTTTCCGTTTCCCCCAGTTTTTTCAGCTTCCCGTTTTCCCCGTTTTTTCAGGTTTTAACTCTCAAAATCACACTTTAAAAAAAGAAAAACAACTAAATTGGATGTTCTCAGTCCACAACAATGCTTAAACTGCATCAGGAGACCAATTTTGAGGTCTGGGATAAATGTTTTTAAACCATTTTTTAGTATGTAGTTACCCTTTAATGGGAGTGACCACCAGCAAGAGAGTGTTGTTTGGTTAGCCATGTTTCTGGGACGCTCATATGATTGCAGATTTTGCAAAACAAACGGCTACTGGATTGATGCAAATAATCATGATATCATTCTGCCAGGTACACAAAAGCTACTTTGTAGTTAACATTTAATTGAGTGCAGATTTTATAGAGCCCTAATTGCATACTCTGGGTTTTCAGCTACTAACTGGCTAGCTAGCTGAATAACTGCTTGGCATCTCAGTAGCTCATCCTAACACTATTCGAACCTATATATAACCTATTACATATAACGGCAGCAGCCTCAGCCTCACATTCTGGGTTTCTTAGAAGAGGAAGGTGTAAGCTTACCATCCACAGGGGAATGGCCTCCCTGATCATATTAAGTTGACGTCTGTTGTTTCTGAGTGTGAAACTGTGAATAGTCCACATCCTGTCATCACTGTGGTGATGAGGGCCCTCCTTGGCCAACTTAACACTCTGTGGTGATGAGGGCCCTCCTTGGCCAACTTAACACTCTGTGGTGATGAGGGCCCTCCTTGGCCAACTTAACACTCTGTGGTGATGAGGGCCCTCCTTGGCCAACTTAACACTCTGTGGTGATGAGGGCCCTCCTTGGCCAACTTAACACTCTGTGGTGATGAGGGCCCTCCTTGGCCAACTTAACACTCTGTGGTGATGAGGGCCCTCCTTGGCCAACTTAACACTCTGTGGTGATGAGGGCCCTCCTTGGCCAACTTAACACTCTGTGGTGATGAGGGCCCTCCTTGGCCAACTTAACACTCTGTCTATTTTATGTTTTGCCTTGGGGCTTGAGTGCCTCCCGAGTGGCGCAGTGGTCTAAGGCACTGCATTGCAGTGCTGGAGGTGTCACTATAGACCCTGGTTTGTTCCCAGGCTGTGTCACAACCGGCCGTGATCTGGAGTCCTATAGAGCGGCGCACAATTGGCCCAGCAACGTCCGGGTTAGGGGAGGGTTTAGACGGGTTGGCTGTCATTGTAAATAAGAATTTCTTCTTAACTGACTTGCCTAGTGAAATAAAGGTTAACAAATATGCTTAATAACATTATAGTAACCTTTTTTATTGTATCAGTTACACAGAACTTGAAATACAGTAGAAACGTACAATACACTATTCCTTCTTAGGCTTACGGCACTTTCACATAAAAGTATTGGATCAAATCATACAAAATAGCTCCCTAGCTCTCTATTTGCAGAAAAGAATGGCTGTGACAGAGGTAAAGCCAGAGAGGACTGGGTATGTGAAAAGAAATCGTTTGCACCTTCCTCTCATCCATCATCCTTTCATTCTGAAATGCTTAGGCGGCCAACGCTCAGATACAATATATCACACCACTGTAACATGCTAATGACACTAGTGGCTTGTAAACTTAGTGACAAAAAACCTTGCCTTGAGACCTGAAGACTTGAGTTAGCGCCTCGTGTTAGGCTATTACCTAGGCTTTAGCTCAACGGGCTAACACAGTCTTGCGGCACTGGTTCGAACCTTGGTCAATCGCACTACTTCACCACTTAGGACCAAGTGAAATATCAAAATCCGACCCTATACATGAAGGTTATATAGATAAATATACACCCAAAGTCAAAATGTACAAGTCACCGGCAGTGGCAATAAACTAAAATGAGTGTGTCGTCCATTTCTGAAGCCGTATCATGTTCAACAGAGTCACAGTGTGTTGACAAACACTTTATTACTGAGCCTGTCTGCAGCCAAGGGTTTTTCCACTGAAATCTGGAGCATGGGGTTAGAACAGGTGCCCAGAGCCTCTTTCAGATCCATTTCACCACGGAATGATGCAGCTTTCTATATTTATTACATCAGCTTCTTGAGCTGTTCCTTAAAGTGTGTGTGTGTATTCTTGTGTGGTGTGTGTGTGTATTCTTGTGTGGGTGTGTGTGTGTGTGTGTGCGCGCGGCTGACAGGCACATATCGACTTACGCTCTATGAAGATAAACAGCTACACAACAACTTGTTGAGAAACAGAGAAGGTGTGAGAAAGACTGTTGGAGAGGGAACTGTCCAGGAGAGAGAGAGAGAGAGAGAGAGAGAGAGAGAGAGAGAGAGAGAGAGAGAGAGAGAGAGAGAGAGAGAGAGAGAGAGAGAGAGAGAGAGAGAGAGAGAGAGAGAGAGAGAGAGAGAGAGAGAGAGAGAGAGGGAGAGAGAGAGAGAGAGAGAGAGAGAGAGAGAGAGAGAGAGAGAGAGAGAGGAGAGAGAGAGAGAGAGAGAGAGAGAGAGAGAGAGAGAGAGAGAGAGAGAGAGAGAGAGAGAGAGAGAGAGAGAGAGAGAGAGAGAGAGAGAGAGAGAGAGAGAGAGAGAGAGAGGAAGAAGAAGGGAGTAGAAAAGACAGCGAGAGATGGGGGAGGAACAGAAAGTGTTCAGGAGTATTTTTAGGACATGTTTATTCGTGGGCCTGAAACGAACCGTTGGTGTACTTCTATACGAGCCCCGTCTCTCCTCTCCTCCATTCCTCCTCTCCTCCAGAGTGGCCATCTGTTGACGTCTCTCACCCTTAAGGCCCTGTGAGCTCCTGTACAGTCACTGTGTGAAGGAAACTGTCCCATCATAGTGAGACAGGGGAGTTCCATAGACTCAAACTAAGAAATAGAATATAGAATGACTGACTTCTATGGACTCAAGACCTGAAATGACTCCATACATGACCTAATGAATGCTTGTATGCATATACAGAGTGATTTTTTTATTCTGGTAAACTAATGGTAATTAAGTATACATAGGCCTAACCACAGGCCAAAGCTATGGGTGCCCAAATATAGAAATGTAAGCCTATGACAGCTTAGCTGACGAACAGTCATGTATGGCCAGTTTGGTCATATGCTCAATGAATTCCCTATTGTAGTATGGTTGTCCCCATCCAAGTTTAGGCCAGACCATAGAGCATATGCAGGCGAGGCGGACGTCATCGCTAACTGTCACATCAGACCATTTGACTTTTAGGTTTGACAGCTAGAGCTCATTAAATGCACCTGTCAACCTCTTCCGCGAGTAGGGCAAGGCCAACTGATCGCTAAGACAACGGGTGGGCCCAGGTCCCTTCACAACTCTCTACTCTAGGCTACACGACACTTCCTCAAGCACAGACTAATAATGGACACTCCCTTAGATAGACAACTTGTAGTTTTGAGAGATAGAGTTTAAAAAGCATTCCGTTTCTAATATATCAACGTATATCTCTATGTGTATAGGCCTGCTTTTATTGTGTAGGTCTAACTATTGACTGGTAGGCAGAAACATAGCTTAGGATTTCTGTAATTGGTCAAGTTGTGCCTGTAGTGCATTGTGACCTGTTGGAAAAGTCGTGCGTAAAAGTCCCTATTTGTTGTATTGGTAAGCTTAAATATGTGGGGGTGGATATATATAAGTGCCTCTGGCAGGGAAATAAGTGAAAGTCAACAAATATCTAACCGCTCTGCTCATAGCTTCCAGAACTGAGAGGGGCAGGTCCGTGCTCCAACTCCTTAGCTCAGCAGCCAAGACGCAACCACCCACTCTCTCTCTCTCGGTCGTTTATGCTGTTTCATTTGACAACTTTAATAACTTTTAAAGGGGATTTAGTAGCCTACGTGACATACATTTGGTTCTGCCCGTGGGTGCTTGTTGAACTAATAAAACACGCGCAACGAGTGGGCTAGACTCAAGCCAGACACACAAGCGCCCGTAACGCACAACGGCCGCTCTAGCCAACACTCAACCGCCACAGTGACTTCACTCACCCACCGCCCGATCCCAAAGGTGGCCTACCTTTCGCTGCTGTTTCTCCCAGGCGGGGTCCAGCAGTAGGTCCCTGTCCCACTCATCCTCTGGCGTCATGTACTGGTGTTCCTCGTTCATCATATAAGAGGTGGTGTATTGCGCTTGGGTTTCGACAGCCATCATCACGCCTTGTTGGGGTTTCTAGTACCCCCTTCTGATTATGTAGAAAATAAACGAGAAGGAACCCTCCTTGGGCTTGAAGAGTCGCTGTCTGTCAGGTGTGCTGGTCAGGAGAAAGAAGAGGCAGAGGCAGAGTACAGACTGCGGCGGAGGTGCAGCTCCCACTACCAGAAGCTCTGCTTGGCGGGTGCTTCTTTCCAAAAGTAGCACACGTGATCGCACCCCAAAAAGTGAGATACCGGGCGCACAGGTATCGGATTCACCCTAAAAAGGTGCAATGGGCGGGGTTGTGGTTGGGGAGTTGACCTATCCTGGGGCAGGGAGGACTGAGCGGGATGGAGACGTCAATCACACCGCTTACTGACATAATTTATAAGCAAAAGCTTGTGGAGTGCACCTGTTGCTTCTGGTAGGCACCACTATCCGGGAACCTTGGTACATCTGTCCCCTACACCCTAAGCTTAACCTCTACCCTTACCATAACCTTAAAGGGAAATAACACCACTTTTCAACCTCATATTCATCATCTCCAGCACCACCCCAACATCACCTTCTGTAGCTCAGTTGGTAGAGCATGGCGCTTGTAACGCTAGGGTAGTGGGTTCGATTCCCGGGACCACCCATACGTAAAATGTATGCACACATGACTGTAAGTCGCTTTGGATAAAAGTGTCTGCTAAATGGCATATATTATTATTATTATTATTAACATACACTACATGATCAGAAGTATGTGGACACCTGCTCCTTGAACATCTAATTAAAAAATCATGGGCATTAATATGGAGTTTGTCCCCCCTTTGCTGCTATAACAGCCTCTACTCTTCTGGGAAGGCTTTCCACTAGATGTTGGTACATTGCTGCGGGAACTTGCTTCCATTCAGCCACAAGAGCATTAGTGAGGTCGGGCATTGATGTTGGGTGATTTGGCCTTGCTCACTGTCGGCGTTCTAATCCATCCCAAAGGTGTTCGATGGGGTTGAGGTCAGGGCTTTGTGCAGGTCAGTCAAGTTCTTCCACACCGATCTCAACAAACCATTTCTGTATGGACCTCGCTTTGTGCACTGGGGCATTGTCATGCTGAAACAGGAAAGGGCCTTCCCCAAATTGTTGCCACAAAGTTGGAAGCACAGAATTGTCTCGAATGTCATTGTATGTGTAGTGTGTAGTGTTAACATTTCTCTTCACTGGAACTGAAGGGCCTAGTCCGAAACAGACCATTATTCCTCCTCCACCAAACTTTACAGTTAGCACTATGCATTGGGGCAGGTAGCGTTTACCTGGCATCCGCCAAACCCAGATTTTTCCTTTAAACTGCCAGATAGTGAAGCGTGATTCATCACTCCAGAGAAGGCGTTTCCACTGCTCCAGAGTCCAATAGCGGTGAGCTTTACACCACTCCAGCTGATGCTTGGCATTGCGCCTAGTGATCTTAGGCTTGTGTGTGACTGCTCGGCCATGGAAACCCCTTACATGAAGCTCCCGACGAACAGTTCTTGTGCTGACGTTGCTTCCAGAGGCAGTTTGGAACTCAGTGTGTGTTGTAACCGAGGACAGACCATTTTTACACGCTACGCGCTTCAGCATTCAGCAGTCCCGTTCTGTGAGCTTGTGTGGCCTACCACTCTGAGGCTATATGTGTATGTGAAAATGTTGCATTTCTATGTTTTGTAGTAAAAAAGATACAAAAGTATTTCCAATGTCATCAACCAATTAGTGGACAATAAGGAGTCAATTAATAATTACTGCCTACTCATAATTGTTTAAAATCACGATGCATACTGATGACTTAGATTCTTCCTCTATACATTTTTAATACAAAACATAGAAATGCGCCATTTTCACATAACGTTGATGTTGGGGTGGTGCTCAAGAGGATGAATATGAAGTTGAAAAATTGTGAAATGTCCCTTTAATCGTTTTAAATTTCAACTGCAATGCACTGACTTCTGAGTTGGGACATCCCAGGGATACCGTTTAGACTTTTGCTGTCGCTCAGGCTCCATACCCCTCACGCCGACTCCAATGATAAATACAGACCTCCGACAACTTAAATGTCCGTACGTACAGCTACATCTTCTCCTGAAGATACAGATGTGTCATTATAAATCATACAGACACAGTGTATCTTAAGATGTAGAAAGATATCATTTTGAATCGAGCGAACTGACTTAGGCTTGTTGGAATAGGCTTAATTGCATCCATTTCCAAACCTGTCCTCGGGGACGCCCAGCCGTGCGATGTATTTTCCATGTATACATTCCATATGAATGTCAGAAGGCTAAACAGCATAATAGAGTCAAACAAAGTGATTTAGGCCTACAGTATAACATATATCTCAAATGTTTTATCACAAAAATATATAATTAAATGGCATGTCACTGCTTATTAAAAAAGTGGCTACAAGTTGTTTGCTAAAAGCTTTTTAAATGAGCCTTATTGTGATTATTAAAGAGAGAATAAAACATGACGTTTATTTCAAAAACTCATTTATTTGGGAATGCCATGCAGACGGTACAGTGCCTCAAGACATAAGCAAGGCAAGGAGAAAGGGAGTATACATTATAGTCAATTGGGGTTATTCATTAGTCATAATACATTATGGGCAACATTTTCATGGTGCAAAAATCCTTTAAAACTCATCATCTGGAAGTGTGATTTAATTGGACACTTATTCAGCAATGTGCGTTATAAAAAGGCCACTGTTCATGCCTTGCTTAGTATAGTAAACTAGTTTATGCACTTTCTTATAACGCACATTGAAGAACAATGTCAAATTAAAATCACACTGCCAGATTATAATGTTTTCGGGTTTTTCTTTTGACAGATGTGAACAATTTTGCACCGTGGAAATGTCCCCCTTCATCTCCGTCAAGCATGCTGATTCTTTGTTTGAGTTTTTCCTATAAATGTGCTTAAAGTATCCAATGACTCAACATCGATCCATTGCAAAACATCGCCAGAACAATCCAGTTTGGTGTACAAAGATGCTCTTTCTCCCTAAAAATGTCTCCTCCAACACCAAGAGAAATGAAAGGCCTCAGAGTAAGATCATAGGTATTAGATAACAATACGAGCTAGCACTACATCAAGCTGCCTTTATACTGTAAGTCTATATATAACTTCTTCCCTAACCACATGTAATCACACACCATTACACTGTAACTGCACTTGACTGGGCCCAGATTCTCAATTAAGTCAACTTAGTTACAGCATAGTTACAAGTAAGTTCTTGATTGTGAGAATATAATATTTGATGTGACTAGGTAGCATTTGGGCAACAACGGTATTAAGTGTGAACGACAGTAGACTTGGGTGTCGACCCAGGGCGCAAAACTGTGGCCCAATTCCAATTCTGTCCCCTCCCTTTGAAATGTGCACTCGTTCACTCCGTGAGGATTTAAAACCATGGGATTGGTATTGGAGACATGGTATACTTTGAGTGTGTGTCTATGTGTAAGGCAGCATTGATGGCTTCCCTGTCCTGTGCTGTGAAGAGAGAGGGAGCAGCCATGAGGTTGTCAGTCAGTGTGAGACAATAAGAGAGCAGACCAGGAGAACTTCTTGGCTGGCTACATTTACTCAAACACCAGAGAAAGTCAGACTCCACACATCCAGGTCAGAGTGAGAGGTGTCTGTGTGGGAAAGAGCATCACATCCTGATCATGGAGATCGAAGAATCAGTTGTATTTTGGTGAACCTTAAGGGAGGATTTGTATCGATTACCCCCCAAAACGCATGAAAAACCATCTGGTGCAGTGGTAGACGACTCAGTTTATTCTGTGCAGCACCAGTGTTTATGACTTTCGTGTAGGGCCCCCCATGGTCAGGATAGAAGAGTTAGGGAACAGGGATGGATCAGAGCTGGAGATCCCTACATTGCCAACTCACCTTCCATCCATCCTTTCCTTATAACTTCATTCATAAGACAGAGGTGGAGACTCTCATCTCTGCCCCCCACCGGCAACGCACTACTCAGCTGTTCAGACCACATGCCGGACAGCTCAGATGAGTGGGTGTGTGTGTATTCAATCATCTCAACAGGAGGAGATTGAGAGATATGCATTGCAACCCACAGGTACAGCGGGTTGGTGTAGGGACAGCAGCTACCTCGAGGAGAGAAATAGTCCCCATACCAAAGAAGTCCTATAGGAGTCCTGAGATTACAGTGAATCTGCAGGTAGTTGGGCCCTTACTGGGCCGGTCTGTCTTATAGGACGTTTTTGATAGGGCGAGAGGGCCATAGGGAACTCGCTGTTAAAAAACCTATTCCAAATGTTATCCTCCAGAGCAAGGTCAGTTTATCGGATTTAATTAGATAAGTTTGACTTGAGTCATTCAACTGCAAGGAGGTGGTGAATAGTGATTAAACTCCCATACACAGCCATGGCAAACCCAGCATCACAGTTTTAGCAAAGCAAAAAAACTCTCGCCCTACAAAGTCTCTGATGAGTTTATACTGTCCAGCCGTGTGACCCCACTAGGCCACCATACACGGTGTCCATTGTCATTCACTAGGTCTCTATGGTTACAGCCATAACCAGGGGTGGGTGTGGCCAGTCGGGGGCTGCTGATCCACAGAGCCCAGCCTAGATCCAAGATGGCGGCAGGCGGCGGCGGCAGCAAGCTGTGTACGGCGGACAGGCGCAGAGGGGGATGGGTTGGGGGGAGGGGCGGCGAATACGGCGGTGTAGGAGTCACTAACGGGGGCGGGGGATCCACATGTATCAAGCCTCAAAACACCAACGACATCACACACACACACTCTCTCAGACACGGAGATTCAGTGACACACTCACTCACTCTTTAAACTACACACACGGTCTCTGGCTCTCAAACATGTAGTCACAGTCAGTCACACACACACACAGTCTCTCTCAGACACACATCAGCACAACAGAGAGACTGACAGCCCAGTCACTGTAGGTGCTGCATGGTGAGAGACAGGACAAGTCACTGGAAGTCTGGTAGAAGACATCACAGCGTGAGCAGTGACCCCCAAAAGAAGCCCCCCGGGCAATGTCAACGCAGGTGAGAGGGGAGCTACAGGGGGGGTGATGGCGGACGAGGAGGGGGAAGGGGTGTTTCGGTCAAGGCACAGTCAGAGAGGGGGACAGTGCTGTTTCATTACCTTGGTGGAGAAGATTGAGTTCCCACTTCCCATTTGCCTGCGCGACGTTTATTGTCTTCCCCCTCTCACCTCACACCTGCTGGGTGGTGTCTGGGCGGCCGGTACCTATTTCAGTTGGAATAGTAGGTCAGTATGTACGGGGCTTTGGACAGAGAGCAGAGTGACATGCACATCCAACACAGCAGAGACAGACACATGGTGTTGGTGGTGAGGTTGTTGGGTAGGAGCAGACACCCCCCCCCCCCACAATCATTCTATCTGTGTGCCTCTCCCCAGGTCTCTGGTGTTTGTGTTTGTCCACCCATTGTTAAAACAAGGAGTCATCTGCAAGCAAGTATTGCGCGCCACTCTACTCAACAGTGAATCTGCAATTAAAATGACATGAAATCGACACTAGTTTGGCACGAAGTGGAAATCAAAAAGATCAGAGGTGACGGAAGCTGTTTTCAGACATGAGCGCATGGTAACAGCATGGTAACACAGTAGATGCCTTGTTGATGTACCTGCGAGGGGTTATGTCCCAGGTCTCTTTCCTCCTGAAGTATACACTTGTTCATTAGCAGAGACATGACCTAGAACCCTCAAACTCAACTCTGGATGTCAAAGCCTGATTTAGACCTGGGACACCAGGCGGGTGCAATTAATGATCAGGTAGAATAGCGCAGGGTCTGTCTCACTGCGCTATAGGCCTAGAGTTTGGGTGAGGCTGGAGAGGAGCGCTGACCCCAGACCAGACTTACCCCATCCACGAGGCAGACTAGGGGGGGGCACACACAGACGCTACTCCTCCTTGTCTCTGCCACCCTGGTCCCCAGTCATATGTGTCTGGTCATTACAACAAGGAAGGAGAGACAGGAAGGAGTAAAAAAGACGGAAAAAGACGGAAAAACAAGAACGGGGAGATACATCCGAAACGCAGATTTTTCTCTTCCTCACAGTAGTCAGAAACATTCTTTATTGTTTAAATGCTGGGTATGTGTAGTATACATATTAAAAAGCATGCCTTTTTCCTTTTTGTTAAAAAAAAGAAATATTTTAAATAGTTCTAAAAATACGGTCAGAAACAAGGCAAGCAACAAGCATAACAAGAAAGGGTGGGGTTTTTTCCTGATCGCCGAGATCCCACAGATGAAACTCGGTGTGTGTGTGTGTGTGTGTGTGTGAGACAGAGATTATATGCAAGATAAAATAGTAAATCACTAAAATCACAGGGAGAAGAGGAAGGACACAGCGAAGTACGGGGGTAGTGAGTCGTCTTACAGCGGGGTGCAAGGATATGTCGGAACAGGGAGACTGAAAGATACTGCTCCATCTCTCATCACCATATCATCGGTGTGAACATTACCGCACCACATTATCCTAACCCCTTTCCCTCCATCGCAGATTAAAGAGACTGACATGTAGGGGGGAAAAAGCCCTTTAAAAAGGAGATCTTCCCTCCGCTATACGCACTTCACACAAAGCTTAGGCACAACGTTAAAGAGAAATTCCCACCCAAAAACAATATGTTGGTGTTTGTTTCATTAGTCCATTGTTGACATAGTCCCAAAATGTTTTGCTTGTCAGCAATCGAGATATGTAACTTTCAAAACGCCGCATCATATGATGCTAAATGGATCATACAGGGATGACCTGTATTTTGAAAGTGACATATCGTTGAAAATGGATTAATGAAACAAACACCAAAATATAGTTTTTGGGTGGAGTTTTCCTTTAAACCTCATTGACACTCATGATTCTCTAGCAAGTCTAAAAAGTTAACTTACTTATAAATCCATAAAATAATTCATACTTGATCTGAGGGGTTAGAATGTACTCTTCATCGACCCGACAACCAGTTACATTACAAAAAAACTAAACTAAAATATTTCATACTTTAAAAGGCCTCTCAAGATGCACTGATGCAGTAAGACTCTAGTAGTACAGTACATAGAAAACGTTGTCCCTAAAACGTGTCATTCTTCTCCAAACTATTGACCAGGGGTGGGGTCAATTCCATTTGAAATGAAGCTGAATTTGATTGAAATGGACCTTCAAGCCTGCAACTGACACTGGCTGATATGGATAGAAGGCAGACCATTCATATTCTAACCAGCTAACCTCAGTGCTCTCATTGTCAGAGGTAGGTATAGAGAGACTGAATGTTAAACCTTCTACTGTTCCCATGGTGATCCTGGCATCTCATTTGGTTTACCCAGGCTAAGGTATAGACAGAGTAAATAAGGGCAGAAATGCAGCAGTGTCTTTCAGTGTTGGGGTTACAGCGGTGTGAGGGGGAAGGAGGGGGTTGGAGAGGTAGAGGGTAGTTTCATATAGTACAGTGTGCCTATGTTCCTCGAATCTCCCCGGGGTGAGCTCATGAGGGAACAAGGCAGCACGTGTGGGAGTGTGTGTATTACATCGTAACAACAGAAAGCCAACATCACTCTCCCACTCCCACACTCGCACCACAGTCCCGACGCATACAAGACACACAGACCCCTCCAACCCTGGAGCTAAGCAACACACCACAGCGCAGACAGTACAAGAATCGGTTGTGATATTTTTGATCTCTATGTTGAAGGCATCGACTGTCTGCTACTGGCACCTGTCTACCATTGAGTAAGTCAATAGCTAAACATTGTGTGGTGGTAAGATGACAGAATGTCTCCCCTTCTTTAACTGCACTGTTAGTGTGGTACCAGGACCAAGTTGGGGTTGGGTTTTTACTGTAGTCAAAGGACAACTCCTAAACTCCAAACACACTCTCACACACACAAATCCCCACCGCCACAGTACACACACATATACCCACACACACATATACACAGACACACACAGCCGCTGAGAGTGAGGAGGGGTACGAGGGTGGTATACAGTGGTAGGCGGGGGGGGGAAACAGAGGGGGGGTACGAGGGAGGTGACTATCTGAAGGGGGGCTCAGGCGTGTGAAGGGAGAGTTCGGGGGGCTCGGCGGAGGACGGCCTCCTTGCGGTTCGGTGGCGGCGGCAGCGGCGGCTCATACACTCTGGGCGCTGCCACCATGGCGGCGGCCACGGCGGAGGCGGGCACCACTGGCCTGAGGGCGGCGTCCAGCGCCGTGACGTGGGCCGGTTGGCCGTGGTGGTGGGCGTGGCCCGCCATGGCGTGGGCAGGGATGGCAGCCATGGCGTGGTGGTTGGGAGGCGGGTAGGCGTACTGGAGCTGTTGGAGTTGCTGGTACTGTTGGAGTTGCTGGTACTGCTGGAGTTGCTGATACTGCTGGTACTGCTGGTAGTACTCTGCATAGTACCTGGGGGAGAGAGGGAATGAGAAGGAAAGAAGGGGGAGGGAGAAGGAGAAATCGAGTGAGACGGGAAGAGCGAGAGAAAAAAGGGTAGGGAGACAGACAGACAAGAGGGTT
This sequence comes from Oncorhynchus keta, assembly GCF_023373465.1. Classification (NCBI taxonomy): domain Eukaryota; kingdom Metazoa; phylum Chordata; class Actinopteri; order Salmoniformes; family Salmonidae; genus Oncorhynchus; species Oncorhynchus keta. Next base: position 67,771,443 of record NC_068455.1, on the reverse strand, counting down.
TGGGATCATCTACTAGGGATTGTATATTACAGTCTTTTACACACAAAAATTTGAGTGGGGGTACAGAGAGCCTTTCGGGGGGCCGTAGGTAGGGTAGGTAGCATACTGTAGCTGCTGGAGCTGCTGGTGCTGTTGGTGCTGCTGGTGGTAGTACTCAGCATACTGTTGGTACTGCTCTCTAAGATACACACGGAGGGAGGGGGAAAGATAGAGCGATTTAGATCATTTACCAGTAGGGAATTGTAGTCTTTTAACACCAAGGCATTGACTAGTAGGAAAATGTAGTCTTTTTACACAAACAGCCTTTCAGAAAGAGCGTTTTTAGATCATCTACTAGGGAATTGTAGTCTTTGCACACAAAGAACAGGCTTTCAGGAAATGTACATGGGGTTAAGAGTCTGATGGCATTGAAAGATAATGTCTTGAGCAATTCAGTTCCAGGAAGTATGTCCACTACCACTCCTGAAGTCTGAACATTAGACAGAGGGTCACGTAGTGAAAAGGAGGAGAGGGTGTAGTGCATTGGGGAGGGTCAGAGAGGATTCAATACGGTTAAGTGCTCCTAAAAACTATTGTGGCGAACCCTAACCTCCACTGAAGTCAACGTTTCACTTAGCCTTGCACTGACGCAAATGGAAGACTAAGTCGAAATTGGACTTAAAGTGGACTTTCTTGACTTAAAGAAGTTTTGACTGGAAATTAGGATTCTCCTAATTACTGTAAGTGCTGGAGCTGCTGGTACTGTTGGTGGTTGTATTCAGCGTACTGTTGGCACTGCTCTCTAAGATCCACACGGAGGGAGGAAGGGAGGGAGAAAGGGAGGGGGACAGATAGAGCATTTAGATCATCTACCAGTAGGGAATTGTAGTCTTTTCACACAAACAGGCTTTCAGAAAATGTACAAGGGGTCAAGCAAGTCTTTGATGGAAATTAAGGATAATGTACTGAGCAATTCAGTTGCTATAAGTATGTCCACTACCACTCCTGAAGTCTGAACACTGAGGAAGGTTTGTGAGACAGGGTAATGTAGTGAGAAGATAGTGTGTAGGGTGTAGTGCATTGGGGAGGGTAGAAGAGGCTTCAATAAAGAGATTAGGGTTAAGGGCTCCTAAAAGCATTGGGGCGAATACTAACATCTACTTTAGTCCAGCACTGATGATGTCAATGGGAGACTAAGTCAAAATTCTACTTAGTGGACTTCCTTAACTTGTAATTAGCTGTAAAGTTAACTAAATCGTGAAGGGTCAAAGAGGGTTGGATAAGAAGAGAAGGAAGTGGTAGTACCTAGCCATGGGGTCCTCTCCAGCCTCCGCTGCTTCCTCTGCAGCTCGCCCGGCGGGGGTGGGGAGCAGCGGCCGGCGTTGCTTAGGGGCTCTCTGGTACATGAAGGGCTTCATGACGGGATCGGGCAGCAGGGACCCCGCAGAGCGCCTCAGGGGACTCCGGTCCCGCTCTCCAGACTTTGCCGCTTGTGCCGCAGCCACTGCCGCCACGTTCTGCTGCTCGGCCAGAACCTGCTGTCCCTGGGCGAAGTAGTGCTGAACCCTCGCCGCTTCAAAGATGGCCGCCGACGGGTCCGCCGATGCGCTCATGGCGGCACCCATCCCCAAGTGGCCGTAGGCATGCTGGGCGCCCCCATAGAGCGCCGGCGCCATGGCGTAGGCCTGGTTGACTGCCGCGGCGGCCGCAGGCATCTCTACGCCAGGTGCAGCAAGGTAGATGGCCCCGGGGTGGTGGTGGTTAGCCATGGCATGCGCGTAAACTGGCGTGGAGTAGGCGGCAGCAGCGGATGCTGCAGCGGGGCTGGCGGCAATCTGACTGAGCTGACCGTAGAGAGCGGCGTGGCTGGGGTTCATGGAGCTGGCGTACACCTGCGTGGCGCCCGCCTGCGTCAACGCTGCCGCCTGATTGGCTGCCTGTACCCCATAGAGCTGATTGGCCACGTTAGCGCCGTAGACCTGCGTCGCCAGGGCACCATACACCGCCTGGTTGACGGGGTTTCCTTCCGCCCGAGTGCCGGTGGTGAGGCCCGTCAACGCCGCGTAGGTGGGGTCAAAGGTCGAGGTGTTGTAGACAGAGTTGTGGACGCTTTGCTGGACCTGGAGGGGCAGGCCGGCTGCGGCGGCGGCGGCTGCAGCTAACACAGCTGCCTGGCTCTGGTACTGTTCCAGAGAGGACTTCCCTACAGGGCACTCCCCGGCATAGTGGCCCTGCTTCCCACAGCTCACACAGGGGATCTTCCCCGTCGGGGTCTGCTTGGAGGGCTGCACCTGTATGGAGACGGACACCATTTTTTAGCGATCTTCAGGAACTGTCTTTACTAAGAGACAACCAGATCTAGCCTACAACTCAGAGCATTATAGGCACTGTAGTGGTTCTCAAACCTCTCCTTGGGGACCCCCAGACATTTTGCAATTTTGTTGCAGTCCTAAACTAACTCACCTAGTCAAGGGCTTGATGATTAGTTGACAAGTGGAATCAGGTGTCCTAGCTGTGGAATAATTCAAATACATGGAATGGCTGGGGATCTGCGAGGAGAGAACCACTGCGGTTGTACACCATGCTAAACCTTCAGGAACGCCTTCACCATCATAGAACTGGATATACAAGACAGGACAGTATGGGTAATGTAGTACACAAAAATAGAATCACTAGAACAGGCATCACCCCTCAGACCACAGCAATTTGCCTGCACCCTCATGGGTACACTCAAAATGGTCACCGATCCTCATTTAACAATGCCAATTGACTTGAATGGAGGAGTGGGGGGGTGCCAGTCAAGGGATTCTATCTCCATGTCAGTGCATCGTGCTACAGCACCTTGGAGAGCTCCACGGAGAGCGGGCGTCCCTTGAAGGAGGTGCCGTGGAGGGCCTCGATGGCCTGAAGAGCCTCCTCCTTGTTCTCCATGTGCACGAAGGCGTAGCCTGCAGAAGAGGAGAGCCTGGCTGTCATTGAGCACAGGGACACCAGTTAGAACCACACCGGGCATGCCACACACACATCTTACCACTCTATACACACACGTTTCTTCCTGCTCTATACAACTACACACAAACCTTACCTGATTGTCAATTTGCACAATGAAAAAGCCCCAAACAACTTAGAAAACCTTGGATCTTTACACTTTCAACAACCCATCACCGGTATGCAGTGCAATGACATAGGTGACGGTACTCATTTTGGGTGCTGGTCCCCGTCATATATGAAAGCCAATGGCCTGTTCTATAAGAGGTGCAGCACTCCAGAGGTAGATTATTAGGTGTCTGTACTCCGTACTAGACGACACCGGCCGGCCTACTTCAAGCACTTGTACGCCATAATGTACTGTAAGCTCCACGGTGAGATTCCCTCTAGGTACAGATCTAGGATCAGTTTCCCTTCCCCCAAACCTAACCATTAAAACACACACATATGCTTTATTGTGACATTCACCAGATTGGTGGAGTGAAATGTGTTGTTTTACAGGGTCAGCCAAATTAGTGTTAAGTGCCTTGCTCAAGGACACAGACTCTTCACCTTGTCGGCTTGAGTATATACGAACCAACAACCTTTCGGTTACGGGCCCAACGGTCTGACCACTAGGCTAGCTGCCGCCCTAGTAGTGGGGGAAATGCAAACTGACCCAAGATCAACATCTAGCGTCAACTTCACCCTTCAACATACTGAGCAATCTCTCCCTTCACCCTCATGAGTACCATTATGATAACGTTATTATTTTGGTGGGTGCTTATATTTGTCCTATTTCACAATTGTACAAGTGTGTATTACATACATGTGTGAAGTGGAAATGTGTTCATTGCATATCCCAAATCCCCCTGAGACACCCTCGTAGGGATACTCCCTTCTCGTGGAGTACCCCTCAATGAGAAGGGGCGTGGCTCACCTTTGACTTTGTCGCACTCCAGCACTTTACCAAAGGTCTGGAAGAGCTCCTGGAGGTCCTCGGTGGTGCACATGCCCGACAGGTTCCCCACAAACACCTTGGTGGAGTGGAGCGGTCTGCCCCGGGACTCCTCCACCACCAGGTTCCTCCCCCGGAACTCCCTGCCGTTCAGCTCCCTGATGGCCCGCTCCGCAGCCCCCTCACCCTGGGAGTAGATTTGATTAGAAAACAAAGTAAATGTAAAAATAATAAGACATTCATTTAGATTAGGAGACTTTAAAGTGAGGAAAACTCAATGAGGAAATACATTTTGTACCATAGCAACTCAATGTAGCCTATGTACACACAAAAACAATCACCATTTAAAAATGACAAACACACAGTTCTGTAGTGCACTCGCCGCCGGGGATTTAAAAGAATAGGATCGGTTGGTGTAAACATTGGCTGGAAGGCGTTTAGATCATTGTTATATCCATGACGAAGAGTGTGCAAGTGTACACTTTAGAATAACTGAAGAGAATTGGGACTTAGTTCTCCCTATGGGATATCTATAGCCTACCTGTAGGTGTACGAAGGCGAACTGTCGGAGAACACTGCAACTGACCACCTGGCCGTACGCCTCAAAGATGGCTGATAGCTCCTCCTGGGTGGTGTCTAGAGCCAGGTTGCCCACAAAGAGCTTCACCGTGTTGCTCTTGTCCATAGTGGAGCTGTGGTGGGACATGCACAGATACGGGCAGACAGACAGATAGATACAGGCAGACAGGGGACACAAGGGAGAGAGAGAGAGACAAGTGAACATACTGTAAAAGACAAAACATTCGGAACTTGCACTTGTCCACAATGCTGGAAACACCAAAAACCAAACAGTCCAAGAGACACCCATAAGGGAGAAAGCAAGAGCTGACAAAATGAATGAGGAGACCACAGGGGAAAAGGAAGTATGTGTCAGGAAAATATTTGACAATTGACCACCATGCAGAATAACAACATGGAAGACACCATAGAGTTCTAATATGTAATTATCTTGAAGACACCATGGAGTTCTAATATATAATTATATGGAAGACACCATAGAGTTCTAATATGTAATTATATGGAAGACACCATGGAGTTCTAATATATAATTATATGGAAGACACCATGGAGTTCTAATATGTAATTATATGGAAGACACCATAGAGTTCTAATATGTAATTATATGGAAGACACCATAGGGTTCTAATATGTAATTATATGGAAGACACCATGGAGTTCTAATATATAATTATATGGAAGACACCATAGAGTTCTAATATATAATTATATGGAAGACACCATAGAGTTCTAATATGTAATTATATGGAAGACACCATGGAGTTCTAATATGTAATTATATGGAAGACACCATGGAGTTCTAATATGTAATTATATGGAAGACACCATATACTTCTAATATGTAATTATATGGAAGACACCATGGAGTTCTAATATGTAATTACATGGAAGACACCATAGAGTTCTAATATGTAATTATATGGAAGACACCATATACTTCTAATATGTAATTATATGGAAGACACCATATAGTTCTAATATGTAATTATATGGAAGACACCATGGAGTTCTAATATGTAATTATATGGAAGACACCATGGAGTTCTAATATGTAATTATATGGAAGACACCATGGAGTTCTAATATGTAATTATATGGAAGACATGGAATTCTAATATGAGTTATATGGAAGATATTCTAATTATATGGAAGACACCATGGAGTTCTAATATATATGGAAGACACCATAGAGTTCTAATATATAATTATATGGAAGACACCATAGAGTTCTAATATGTAATTATATGGAAGACACCATGGAGTTCTAATATGTAATTATATGGAAGACACCATAGAGTTCTAATATGTAATTATATGGAAGACATGGAGTTCTAATATGTAATTATATGGAAGACATGGAGTTCTAATATGTAATTATATATGGAAGACACCATAGAGTTCTAATATGTAATTATATGGAAGACACCATAGAGTTCTAATATGTAATTATATGGAAGACACCATGGAGTTCTAATATGTAATTATATGGAAGACACCATAGAGTTCTAATATGTAATTATATGGAAGACACCATGGAGTTCTAATATGTAATTATATGGAAGACACCATGGAGTTCTAATATGTAATTATATGGAAGACACCATAGAGTTCTAATATGTAATTATATGGAAGACACCATGGAGTTCTAATATGTAATTATATGGAAGACACCATGGAGTTCTAATATGTAATTATATGGAAGACACCATAGATTTCTAATATGTAATTATATGGAAGACACCATGGAGTTCTAATATGTAATTATATGGAAGACACCATAGATTTCTAATATGTAATTATATGGAAGACACCATGGAGTTCTAATATGTAATTATATGGAAGACACCATTGACACTTGGTTATGTAGCCTTACTAGCCTATTCTATTATCATGCAACATTTTGAATTCTGACCTTACTTCTTTCAGGTCAAGAAGCACTAGGCTACCCTGCAGGTTTATCACAACAGTTTAGGGCCAGTTGCTATGCTAGCTGTAAATCGAAAAGCACAACAATGTACTTGTCTGTGCCAAACACATGTATAGAATACTGGAAATGCTCTACATGGTAGCCTTTCCGCTGAGATCAGATCAATTTTCAAGTTGTATTAGTCGTATATACACATGGTATACGAAAAGCTTATATTTCCATCACTAAATCGACTTCAGTTGAGGCATCACTGGAGCGGGGAAAACTATTTATTTCTAAATGAGACAAAGTTTTTTTTTTTATTAAAAAATAAATAAAAAAATGCTTGAACCATTGGGCAGTGTTGCAGTATTCACGATTGAATTCCGGTAAATTGGGCTACTTTGAAAACGATGAACTGGACGACATATACAACGATATAGCACAGTGTGCCTTCATCCGTTCAAAGGCCAAATGGATTGAGAAAGGTGGAAAAAACACATCTTATTTCATTAATTTGGAGAAAAGTAGGCAGACTAGGAATAGTCTTTCATCCATTTATGTAAACAACACTATATCTGATGATCTTGAAGTGATTAATAAGGAAATACACTCTTTCTAGAGTACACTCTATCAATCTCATCTTTCGGAAGGCGACTTGGATTCCTTTTTTGATTCTGTTAATAACTCTGTTAACCCTAGAGTGGTGTGGGGGCTGTGCTTTGGCAAAGTGGGTGGGGTTATATCCTTCCTGTTTGGCCCTGTCCGGGGGTGTCCTCGGATGGGGCCACAGTGTCTCCTGACCCCTCCTGTCTCAGCCTCCAGTATTTACGCTGTAGTAGTTTATGTGTCGGGGGGCTAGGGTCAGTTTGTTATATCTGGAGTACTTCTCCTGTCCTATTCGTTGTCCTGTGTGAATCTAAGTGTGCGTTCTCTAATTCTCTCCTTCTCTCTTTCTTTCTCTCTCTCGGAGGACCTGAGGCCTAGGACCATGCCCCAGGACTACCTGACATGATGACTCCTTTCTGTCCCCAGTCCACCTGGCCGTGCTGCTGCTCCAGTTTCAACTGTTCTGCCTTATTATTATTCGACCATGCTGGTCATTTATGAACATTTGAACATCTTGGCCATGTTCTGTTATAATCTCCACCCGGCACAGCCAGAAGAGGACTGGCCACCCCACATAGCCTGGTTCCTCTCTAGGTTTCTTCCTAGGTTTTGGCCTTTCTAGGGAGTTTTTCCTAGCCACCGTGCTTCTACACCTGCATTGCTTGCTGTTTGGGGTTTTAGGCTGGGTTTCTGTACAGCACTTTGAGATATCAGCTGATGTACGAAGGGCTATATAAATACATTTGATTTTGATTTGATTTGATATAGAAGAAAAGTTTAAGGAACTCTGTGATTCCGATATAGGTATTACTGAGTTGGACCAAGCCATTAAACAAATTCCTATAGCTAAATCCCCTGGACCGAATGTCCTGACAGCTGAATTCTATTGAGATTTCTGGCCTGATATTAGAGAGTTATTGCTTTCTTACCTCCTTTGAGACGGGGACAAATAGTTCTAATACCCAAACCAAAGAAGGACAATTGGAGAACAATCATGTTGTTGGTAACTGACTATAAGTTACTAGCCCATGTCTATGCCAATAGGCTGAAAAAAGCCCTTGGTGATATACAGTTGAAGTCAGAAGTTTTACATACACCTAAGCCAAATACATTTAAACTCAGCTTTTCAAATTCCAGACATTTAATCCTTGTAAAAATACCCTGTCTTAGGTCAGTTAGGATCACCACTTTTTTTAAGAATGTGAAATGTCAGAATAATAGTAGAGAGAATGATTTATTTCAGCTTTTATTTCTTTCATCACATTCCCAGTGTGTCAGAAGTTTACATACACTCAATTAGTATTTGGTAGCATTGCCTATAAATTGTTTAACTTGGGTCAAATCTTTTGGGAAGCTTTCCACAAACTTACAACAATAAGTTGGGTGAATTTTGGCCCATTAATCCTGACATAGCTGGTGTAACTGAATCAGATTTGTAGGCCTCCTTGCTCGCACACGCCTTTTCAGTTCTTCCCACAAGTTTTCTATAGGATTGAGGTCAGGGCTTTGTGATGGCCACTCCAATACCTTGACTTTGTTTATCTTAAACCATTTTGCCTCAACTTTGGATGTCTGCTTGGGGTCATTGTCCATTTGGAGGACCCATTTGCGACCAAGCTTTAACTTTCTGACTAATGTCTTGAGATGCTTCAATATATGCTTCAATATATCCACCTACTTTTCTTTCCTCATGATGCCATCCATTTTGTGACGTGCACGAGTCCCTCCTGCAGCAAAGCACCCACACAACATGATGCTGCCACCCCCATGCTTCACGGTTGGGATGGTGTTCTTCGGGTTGCAAGCCTCCCCCTTTTCCCTCCAAACATAACGATGGTCATTATGGCCAAACAATTCTATCAGACATTTCTCCAAAAAGTACAATCCCCAAGTGCAATCCCCACAATCCCCTTTGTCCCCATGTGCAGTTGCAAAGCGTAGTCTCTCTTTTTTATGGCGGTTTTGGAGCAGTTGCTTCTTCCTTGCTGAGCGGCCTTTCTACTTATGTCGATATAGGACTCATATTACTGTGGAAATAGATACTTTTGTACCTGTTTCCTCCAGCATCTTCACAAGGTCCTTTGCTGTTGTTCTGGGATTAATTTGCACTTTTCGCACAAAAATACACTCATCAGGGCCTCCCGGGTGGCGCAGTGGTTAAGGGCGCTGTACTGCAGCGCCAGCTGTGTCACCAGAGACCCTGGGTTCGCGCCCAGGCTCTGTCATAACCGGCCCCGACCGGGAGGTCCGTGGGGCGACGCACAATTGGCCTAGCGAGGGTTTGGCCGGTAGGGAAATCGGGCTGGGCGCAGTGTGCGCTAACCAAGGTTGTGTTAAGAAGCAGTGCGGCTTGGTTGGGTTGTGTATCGGAGGACGCGCGACTTTCAACCTTCGTCTCTCCCGAGCCCGTACGGGAGTTGTAAGCGATGAGACAATATAGTAGCTACTAAAACAATTGGATACCATGAAATTGGGGAGAAAAAGGGGTAAACATTGAAAAATAATAATATATCTTTTTGTAAAGTACGTTCATCTTGAGGAGACAAAACGTGTCTCCTTCTTGAGCGGTATGACGGCTGCTTAATTTGTACAGGCATTTGGAAATTGCTCCCAAGGATGAACCAGACTTGTTGAGGTCTACAATTGTTTTTCTGGAGGTCTTGGCTGATTTCTTTAGATTTTCCCATAATGTCAAGCAAAATATGCACTGAGTTTGAAGGTAGGCCTTGAAATACATCCACAGGTACACCTCCAATTGACTCAAATGATGTCAATAAACCTATCAGAAGCTTTTAAAGCCATGACATCATTTTCGGAAATGTTCCAAGTCAACTTAGTGTATGTAAACTTCTGACCCACTGGAATTGTGATACAGTGAATTATAAGTGAAATAATCTGTCTTGTAAACAATTGTTGGAAAAATTACTTGTGTCATGCACAAAGTGGATGTCCTAACCGACTTGCCAAAACTATAGTTTGTTAACAAGAAATTTGTGGAGTGGTTGAAAAATGAGTTTTAATGACTCCAACCTAAGTGTCTGTAAACTTCCGTATTTTTAGTTAAGATACATTTCAGTCAATTTGCAGATGATACTTCCCTTTTCCTAAATTAAACTGTTGAAATGACATCTGTCTAACCCTACCTCTATGTGGTATCATATCCCTAACAGTCTGTTTAATACACTCAAACTTCAATTCCAAAATAAATGTGACTTTGACCCTCCAAAATTACCTGTGAAATTGTCTAAGTTTTGTCTAAAAAAAATTCTGGAAAAGGATATTCAAGAACAATTTCCCCTCCATAAAACAGTGATTTGAATAATAGCACTATTAAAATGAATAGGAAATCCACTTATTAAGAACACTGTTATATTATGAGATTGTTTCCACTTTACCAAGTTTACAAATTAATGACTTGAACCTTTTGGATAAAAAAATAAATGATAAGTGGATACAATTGGCAGTTAATTAAGTATTTTTTGTGATTTATAATTCAATATATTGCTATGGAAGTGACCAACCCATGCTATGGTCAAAAGCCATGACCTTTTACTTTAATTGTCCAGTTATCGCAACATTTAAAGAAACTAATTTTAAAATATTTTCTCACATCTACCCTTTTAATTACTTATTGCACAAAATGTTACATTTTGACAAAAAAAATGCTCCTTTAGAATCTTTAGAACATGTATTTTTTTCATGCTGCCATTCTAGTAAACTATGGATTGAAATTCATGGATGGTTGTCTATATAATCTCCAAAATGACCTTTGATGACATTAAACGGCATTATGCTTATCCTTGTAAATTCCGATCATAACTATTGTATTAACATTACTATTCTCTTGGTCAAATATCATATTCACAAAATGTAAATAGGGTGGGAAATTTCCATTTTATTTTTATTAAACTTTTACAATTTTACAAATCCCTCAAACTTGTGAAACTTAAAAAGTAGGGAAAAAATACTAGAAGTCATTTCTCTGGATGTTTGTGAATGTCTCATTGCCTTGTCACATCTAAAATGTCCTGAATTATTATTTATTTTTATGGTCCCTTGGTGTTTTATTACTTGATTTTATTCACAGGAATGTACCTGTATTGATGTGTAAAAATGTTTATTGTTGCAATAAAAATAAAACAATTTGCGGGGAAATTTTATTGGTGTGCGGGTGGTAGGTTTTTGGTCTACTTCTAAATTGCACCGCGGCTGCTGTGGCATTTCTAAAATAAAATGATATATATGTTTCACTGTGACCTGCTTACTGTGTATGTGAATGAATGGTGGAGAGGGGGAGGGCCGGAGGGGTGTGTGTGTGTGTGTTGAGGTCGCTGGTTGAAGAGAGTGCTGCAGCAGAGGCAGCTGAGTCACCGCGACAGAGTAGCACGCGCGCACGTCGTGATAACTTTTGACCAGTTGTAGGTAGGCTATTTAGAATCCTCATTATGGAGACACCCTTTTCCCCAAAAACATTTTAACGTGCTAGAACTGATACAATGGCGACCACGCATTGGAAGACGTAAAGCGCACTAGAGCTCTTTCGATAAATTCGCTCAGGAGGTGGCCTAAAGTAAACTGCATTCTGATGTAGACTTTTCTTATGGATAACAGTATCAAGGGAAGGGTTTAACGCATGCTCAGTTCAAGGGTCTGCAGGACTGCGCGAGTGGAAATGGTTATGTAGCTTGTGTAATGGAAAAAGTCCACAATGAAAATTCCATTAATTGTAGAGAATGATTGGTTGCATTTGCATCTATTGACCATCAAGTAGGCTATTAACTTCTATAACTTCTATGTCATCTACCATTTAAAATCAAATTGTAAGTGTCACATGTGCCGAATAAAACAGGTGTAGGTAGACCTTACCGTGAAATGCTTACATACAAGCCCTTAACCAACAACGCAGTTCAAGAACTAGAGTTTAAAACATTATATATATATATATATATATATATAAATACAATAAATATATATTGAAATGACGATATCACTGGAGTCATTGCAAATAAATTTGTGCCACTTGTGAAGCCTACCCGGAGCTGGCAACCAGATGCAATAAATTGCCTAGAATTCAGTTCGTTGTTGCTTAGAATTCAGTTTGTTGTTGTAGCCTTGTGATCATGGTCACAGCTCTATTGTAAATGTATCATTCTCCACATTTAATGTCAGTTTCATTGTGGATTTTTACCTGAAATTAGATTTTGGCATATCAGGGGCTATAGGCTACCTGCATCTAGCTCAGCAAACCACAGCAAAGTTGAATTGCAATTATAACCCCTGATTTGTGTCAGTAGCCTATGAAATAACAAGTAAATCTTGCATATAGGCCATTTATAACGGTTTGTAGTCTTAACATCTGGCACATAATAACGGCACAATTGCCATAAAATAACATAACATTTAAAACAAGGACATTCATCCAAGTGTTTCTTGCAGAGATTTCGAGATCCTCTGTCCAGCTTTCATCACTCAAACTCTCCTGTCTAATTTATCTATAGTTATGCACATGCGGCAAACTGAATGTATTTACAATTATAAAATGGCTGGTTTGAGCCCTGAATGCTGATTGGTTGAAAGCCATGGTATATCAGATGTGTGTCAGGGGAATGACAAAAACATAATTTTTACTGTTCTAAGTTGGTAACCAGTTTATAATAGAAATTATTTGGTTTGTGGTATATGGCCAATATACCACGGCTAAAAGCTACGTCCTAAGAACAGCCCTTAGCTGTGTAATACCACACATTGCTCAATCATAGCAGCCAAAACAAGTTAAATGACGTCCATTTATGGAAAATTATCTGGAGAGTTTAATAAGGGTGATTTATCTTTTCTCTTGCGACAGTCTTAAACTGGCAAGAATTATCATTTTGATGGGAAACCGGATTTTGCTTCTTAGCCTACGCTGTTAAAAAATACGTCGATATTCCTTCTTAATTCGCTCAATAAGGTTATGGAAAAGGGGTTTTGGGTAAATGTGGCAACTCCTCCATTGCAGCTGAAAAACATTTTTGGGCTAGTTGTCAGGCCTTGTGGGCGGGTTTTCAGAGGTCACTGGGCTACAAATTTTAGCTTCACCTGGCAACCCTGCCATTGGGAATCTCCCGATGGACGTTACAGATATGTATCAAAAACGTGGTTCTGGTTTACATGACTTTCCAATTCGCTGCTAAGACTGAGAAAACATTTGATAGACGACACATGTGTTCTTTAAAATTACCCATATGGACTGGAGAGGATTCTTAGGTTTTGGTTGGTGTGACCGAAACTGAACAAACCTCGCGGCGAAAATGTGAGACGATTTGCCTAAGTAGCTGGAAATGGGGTTTCGATGCATTGTTGTGTTATCATTAATCCAATCTACAAAAACAGTACACGAACTGTATCGGATGAGTGGAGTGGTGGACATATAACAAAACAATGTTACATTGGAAATGTTAGTCACAGCATTTTTCCGCACTGGAACGGATACATTGCACGATAGCGAAAATGACTTCAATGGAACGACAATACGCTTTCGTGTTTCGTGTCATTGGTTCTTCCGCTGACGATTAAAACGTAATATTTATACGAATCGTTACTTATTGTTCATCTTTAGTAAATAAATCGAATAAAAGAGGTACATAAATCTACCATCTTACTTACCTAAGCAGTGCCGTGTTTCAAAATGGTAGCGCCTGCTTCCGTTTTTTAGAAGGCTTCACCAATGGGGAAGTCAGGGGGTTGGGGGGCTGCCACACCAGAATGCTGATTCTTCACAATTGCCGTATTACATTTTCTAACAGATAGGCTATTATAAAAAATGGCTTTACAGCATGCTTCGATATAACAAAAGTCAGTCATTCATCAATTCATAGACTGGTTTCACCATAGTCCAAAGGGCAACTTTTATTGTAAATTTAATTTCACTGAGAAAAGTTGATGAATAACTTTCCTAAACTTGAGAAAGATTACAACACTAGCTACAAAGATTTTGATATAATCATGATTCAAGTCATGGAAACTGCTCAATTTTAATCATTTAGCAGATGCTTGTATCCAGAATGACCCACAGGAGCAACTAGGGTCAAGCGCCCCACTCAAGAGTACATCACTCTTCACTTAGTCAGCTTGTGGACCCGAACCATCGACCCCTCAGTTAGTGGTCCAACACTCGGCTTCCTGCTGCCCTGAAGTATTTAATCGCTTCTCAAATCCCCCAAACTCGTTTGAGAAGATCGGAGGTGATCTTCACCTCCAATGCGACTGGAGAAGGTAGAGAGAGGATGCGAGGAAAGACCGGCGATTCACCTTAGTAGAATGGCATTCTACCAAAAGGTAATTGAACCATTGAAACAGTCACCATCTCAAGTCAATCCAATCAACACCCACAGTTTAAAAACACAATGAGCACATCCAGAGATAAAGAGAGATATTTAGACAGTAAAGCTGTTGAGATGCATATGAAATTGTAATCAAATAGAATTACAACATTGACTGCTTAACAGTACAAAACTTAGTCGACAAAAACAGAATAGTCAACATGGGATATTTGGGCTTGGAATCCTGATCTTGCCTATATGGGAGATCACTAAGTATCTAGACACCTATATCATATTATTGTGCTGTCGTTTTTCTTTAGACTTATGACAGATTTCAATCTCAAAAGAATTCTATATGGCAATTCAATTATTATTACAGCTGAATAGACAAAAAATTGGTTTTGGTTTCTCCTCTTCTATTCTCCTACCCTCCCTCGCTCTCAGTGCAACTTCAGTCAGTGTGACATCATCAGCGACAGCCAGTGAGGTAGGCCGTTCATGGGTGTATTCAGTGATACGAAACGTTCTGAACGTTGCAGATAGAAATATAATGAATAGTGCTGACATCCATTCTACACAATACATGTATTTTTTTTATATTCTGTAACGTCACATCCTCCTGAACAGACCCCAGGTCACAGGTGAGCAGCAGGTGTCTCTGTAGTGGTCTTGCGGCGACCCGTCCCGGCCAGCGGTCTATCCCTCTCCTCCCAGAGAGTAACCCCGTCACACGCACAGATCTGCTTAGCGTTCTGGAACAGGCCAGCGGCACGAGCGATGATCCCACAGGCCAGCCTGTACCCAACGAGCAATAGATAGAGAAAGAGGGGGGATAGAGAGAAAGAGGGGGGATAGAGAGTGAGAGAAAAGAAAGAAACAAATAGAAAAGATCAGCATTTTTCACTATAAAATGTTTTAATTCAACTTACAGTAAGTCCATCCAAACGCTACCCATGTCTCTTCTACCATGAGCTCACCTCTGGCCGGAGTTCCCAGTTAGTTTGGAGAGGGGGTGAGCCCCCCTTCCCAGGTCATCCTCCCCAGCATCCACCACCAGAGACCGACCAATCACGTCCCACACCTGCAGGAAGTGACAGAGGGGTAGGAGTGGCTACTGTCAATGGTTGGTACCGCTGACCAGTGTGCTGTGCTCAGTATTTAATTGTGTATTCCCCAAGCTGGTATAACACCATGTACTCAATGCCTCTACTGTAATTAATACCTACCTATGTAAATACATAGGTTTAGACCAAAAGGGGTAGGGGTGTGTGTTACCTTCAGCTCAGGGTCCTCTAGTCTGAATGAGGCTCGACCGTCTGGTCCGGCCACAATATTCCCCAGATCACCTACATGCTAAAAGAAAACACATTTAACTGAATATCACAACCAATACCATGAATATCACAACTATTACTTATGTAAATAGGGTATTTCTATTTGTTATTTTTAATAAATTTGCTACATTTTCTAAAACCTGTTTTCGCTTTGTCATTATGGGGTATTGTGTGTAGATTGAGATGTTTTATTTGTTTAATTTATTTAAAAATAATTCTGTAACATAACAAAATGTGAAAAAATGAAAGGGGTCTGAATACTTTCAAATGCATTGTATATCGTCTCTGAGACGGTAAAAGGGTACTTCCTGAAAGCATAACATCTCAGAAAGAATGTACCCCAGTTTCACAAGGAACTAAACATAACTATACAGTATAGCCCTACTCTAGAAGGCAAGGAAACTGTACCCTGTCTGGGTCCTGAGGGGCACCATGTTGTCTCCCATAGGGGTTATAGTGTTCTCCACAGCTGTACAAACACACAGGCAGAGAAACATGAGTCATCTACTCCCATGATCCTCTGGGGCAAGCAGGTGCAACTGTGACCTTATGGGCTACAGTGCAATCAAAGCGACTGATCTATTCAAGGGTTATTTTAAAAATTGACTGAGGAAACACTGAAGGCTGTAGAAAAATGTGGGCAAAACAATGCATACAGTACAATGATTTTTTTTTTAACATATTAAAAATACCTCTGCACTAATAATGAATATGATTTGCATTTGGGTTGATAATATATCATGTTTCGCACACACACAAAAAGATCACCTCTGGCAGTCCTGTGTGAGGTCTCCCAACGTGTGGACGTGGAGTCCGTGGGTGCCAGGTTCCAGACCATCAATGGTCCCGTCAATCAGACAGCGCTCCTCAGACAGCTGGAGGAACCTCACCACCCCCTGGACAGGACCACTACCGCCCATCATGGCCACCGCTGCACCCAGGTCTGATACACAGACACAAACATTGCATATAGAGTACACACACTCCCAGTAGAGTACACATACAGATGCACATATGCTGCATAAATACACTTGTGACAACATCCATGCCAAAACAGTTTCTATCCATCTAGAGTCCTCTAACTCTATGGGCCGTGGCCACATTGGGATTTTGTGTCTGAGTATTTCAGACGGAGCCAATGCTTTTGCAATGGGAGTCATCCATTGCCAGTTGAATGACAACGGAGATTATTGTCCAACCCCCCAAAAAATCACATATTCAACTCATCTGAAAAAAAATTAGAGATGAGTTGTACTTTTTGACAGACAAAAGTGGACAATGATGTACATCATATACAATTGAATCCGTGTTCATGCATCTCAGTGTGCCCGTACCTAATTCTGTTCCTCCGATGCCCTTTAGTACTGCCCTGCGCCCAGTGCTCTCTATGAGATCCTGCACCTCATGGGACGTCAGAGCAGACTCCACCAGAACCACCTCCTTCCCCACATCTATCTTCACCGACTGCACTCCTGCACACAGAATAAAGGGGATGAGAGAGGGATGTAGAGAGATGGAATGAATGAGGGGGACAAAGCAGAAAAAAAGGATGAGAAACACAAGAGAGAGAAAGAAGAGATGAGTAGAAAACACGGGACAAATGAGTAAAATAAAAGAGATATGTCACTGACAAATACTGCTGCCATGTGTGTTAAATGCTTTAGATGGCTTTAGGTTGATGCATATATTGGAATGCATGGAGGGGCCCAGGGGTTTCATTCCAGTGTAAATTGTTCACCAAAAGCAAGGGTGGCCCCTGTATCAGCCTACTGAATGGCAGTACAATAACAATAGCTAAGTAAACAACATTCATAATTTGTTCTAATGAGTTACTATTGATATTAAGCCTAGGAGCAATACACAACTAAGTTAACGAGTATTCTGTTGTCCACACTAGCAAAAGTGTAGTTACTAGCCTACTAAATTAATAACTAATTTGAGTGCTGGAATGGAAAGGTAAAAATGTACCTGGTTTTCCTTCCAGTGCAGCTCTGACTTTCTCTGCACAACTGTCACATGTCATCTGCACTGCAAACTCCAGCTGTGCGTAATAGATAAATAATGAGCATTTAACTACCTAGCTAGTTCCTCAAAGTACAGTCAGTATAGCTATCAATCTCTGGATGTAAATTATGCTTTCATAGAGCAAGCCAACATCCCAACTTGGGATGTTGGCTTGGAAGTTTTGGGAACAAACGTTTCTGGTTTCACATAGGTTCTGGAAACAAAGCCATACATTTCCTGACCGGTAAAATGGAACGTTTTTTAAACATTCTGGGAACAGAAATTGAACTTTTAGGTCACAGGGAGGTTCTGAGAATATTTTACTATGATTCTCATGTTTTCCTGGGAGGTTTTATTAATGTTCTAAGAATAGAAATGATTGGTCATTTGAAGGTAATTAAATAATGTTCTCAACATGTTTCAATAAGACTTTTAGTAATAGTGCTGGCTTAGATTGGGATAACTGTTTTGAACTTTAAGCACAAATAGGACAATTTGCTTAGACACAGTGTCTATGATATTTGAACCTATGATCTTCTGTTTTCTATCCATGGAATTAGTCCACTGACCCACCAGGATGGAGCTAGCATGCCATGTTGTTTTTACTCATACAAAGCTGTTCATTTTAGTTTATTCAAACAGACCCCATGTGCTAGCTATTGTTACTTTAGTTACTCAACAATGTTGCGTTCAACATCAATTGAACGCAACATCAAATACTCTACAACATATCTACAACACAAAATCCATGTGTACGTATGTGTTTGTGTGTATTAGAGGTCGACCGATTAATCGGAATGGCCGATTTCAAGTTTTCATAACAATCGGAAATCAGTATTTTTGGACACCGGTTTGGCAAAAAAAAGTTGTACACCTAAATATAACTTGGCAAGTCAGTCAAGAACACATCCTTATTTTCAATGACGGCCTAGGAACAGTGGGTTAACTGCCTGTTCAGGGGCAGAACGACAGATTTGTACCTTGTCAGCTCTGGGGTTTGAACTTGCAACCTTCCGGTTACTAGTCCAACGCTCTAATGCTCGTAAGCATTCATTCAAACAGCACTTTCGTGCGTTTTGCTAGCAGCTCTTCACTGTGCTTCATACATTGCGCTGTTTATGACTTCAAGCCTATCAACTCCCCAGATTAGGCTGGTGTAACCGATGTGAAATGGCTAGCAAGTAGCGGGGTGCGTGCTAATAGCGTTTCAAACGTCACTCGCTCTGAGACTTGGAGTAGTTGTTCCCCTTGCTCTGCATGGGTAACATTGCTTCGAGGGTGGCTTTTGTCGTTGCTCCTCCCTGGGCTCGAACCAGGAACACGAGGAGAGGGACGGAAGCTACACTGTTACCCTGGCAATACTAAAGTGCCTATAAGAACATCCAATAGTCAAAGGTATATGAAATACAAATTGTATAGAGCGAAACAGTCCTATAAATACTACATTAACTACTACCTAAAACCTCTTAACTTGGAATATTGAAGTCTCATGTTAAAAGGAACCACCAACTTTCATATCTTCTCGTGTTCTGAGCAAGGAACTTAAACGTTAGCTTTTTTTACATGGCACATAAATGCACTTTTACTTTCTTCTCCAACACTTTGTTTTTGCATTATTTAAACCAAATTGAACATGTTTCATTATTTATTTGAGGCTAAATAGATTTTTATTGATGTATTATATTAAGTTACAATAAGTGTTCATTCAGTATTGTTGTAATTGTCATTATTACCAATAAATAAATAAAAATGTTTTATTTATTTTAATTGTATTATTATTATTTTAATTATTGTGTGTTTGTATGCATGTGTCTGTGCCTGTTTGTGTTGCTTCACAGTCCCCACTGTTCCATAAGGTGTATTTTCATGTGTTAAAAAAAAATATATGTTACTGCTTGCATCGGTTTCTTGATGTGGAATAGAGTTCCATGTAGTCATGGCTGTATGTAGTACTGTGCGCCTCCCATAGTCTGCTCTGGACTTGAGGACTGATGAGACCTCTGGCGGCATGTCTTGTGGGGTATGCATGGGTGTCTGAGCTGTGTACCAGTAGTTCAAACAGATAGCTCAGTAGATTCAACACCTCTCACAAATACAAGTAGTGATGAAGTCAATCTCTCCTCCACTTTAGCCAGGAGAGATTGACATGCATATTATTAAATGTAGATTAAGGGCCAGCCATGCAGCCCTGTTTTGAGATAATTGCAACTTTCCTAAATCCCTCTGTGGCACCTGACCACACGACTAAATAGTAGTCCAGGTGGGTGGGTAGAATTGGTGGAATGTTCCAACGGGAATCTGTTCCAAAGACTTCGTAAAGTACAAGGATGCCAACAGACAACGCATACAAAGTGGCATGATCAATTCACCGAGTTAACTAGCTGCGGAATAGTCATCAACTCACCACGTAGCTTATTCTTAATGTTTGTCCACAGGCTACCAGAGTGAGGACAGACATTTTTCGGAATTAACGTGGTGAGTGAAAAACGTAAATAAATTGCTCACTCCCTACCGGGTATCTTAATCTGCCGCTATACAACTTTGTATGCGTTGTTTGTTGGCAAACTTATTTACGAAGTTTTTCGAAGATTATTTACGAAGATTCCCGTTGGAACGTTCCACAAATTATACTCACCCGTCGTCTACATGCGACAACTAGGGCCTATACTGTTAAGAAAGCAGAGCAACGCTTTATTATGCGTCAATATGTTTTGACCATGAACATTTTACAATCCAGGGTTACTCCAAGCAGTTTAGTCACCTCAACTTGCTCAGTTTCTACATGATTCATTGCAAGATTTAGTTGAGGTTTAGTGAATGATTTGTCCCAAATAAAATTATTTTAATGACGATACATTTTAATACTAATGATTGATAGCTAGCTACTGTATTACAGTCAATATCCGGTTGTTGTGTAAGCAGTCTTACTAAATAAGCGCTTGTTAACGTTCAGTATTGACACGCAGTGTTTTCAATAAGACAAGGAAAGCAACATGCAAAACTTGTCGTTTCAAGAAAGAATATTAACAGGTTCAAACCTTCGTAGTTCTGTCTGTATCCATTTTTGTGCAGCACGCCGTTGTCTGACCTATGATAACAGAATTTACTAGGAAACGTCTTACTTTCCCCCAAACAGGCACTAACCGGGACAAGGTAGCCGCCATCTTTATGAGGTCGGTAAAACTGTATTTAGTCCGTCATCGCCACCTATTGTCAATTGTCAGTCACTGAGTAGATTTGGTGTTCACTTTTTACGAAAGAACGGGACAACTTCAACTAAATGTATGAGAGGGGAGTTGACTCACTGAAAATGGGGTTCTATCCCAAATGGCACCCTATTACCTATATACTGTAAATATACTGCAATAATTCTGTCTGCCTTTCTGTCTACATCTGATGTTTACATTTACATTTAGATTATTTATCAGATAGATGCTCATGTAAAGAGTTCATTCAACTAAGGTAAGTAAGAAGATTGCTGATTTCAAGGTATTACTGCTAACCTACAAAGCATTACATGGGCTTGCTCCTACCTATCTCTCTGATTTGGTCCTGCCGTACATACCTGCACGTACACTACGGTCACAAGACGCAGGCCTCCGAATTGTCCCTAGAATTTCTAAGCAAACAGCTGGAGGCAGGGCTTTCTCCTATAGAGCTCAATTTTTATGGAATGGTCTGCCTACCAATGTGAGAGACACAAACTCGGTCTCAACCTTTAAGTCTTTACTGAAGACTCATCTCTTCAGTGGGTCATATGATTGAGTGTAGTCTGGCCAAGGAGTGTGAAGGTGAACGGAAAGGCTCTGGAGCAACGAACCGCCCTTGCTGTCTCTGCCTGGCCGGTTCCCCTCTTTCCACTGGGATTCTCTGCCCCTAACCCTATTACAGGGGCTGAGTCACTGGCTTACTGGTGCTCTTTCATGTCCCTAGGAGGGGTGCATCACTTGAGTGGGTTGAGTCACTGATGTGATCTTCCTGTCTGGGTTGGCCACAGTGTCTCCTGACCCCTCCTGTCTCAGCCTCCAGTATTTATGTTGCAGTAGTTTATGTGTCGGGGGCTATGCTCAGTTTGTTATACCTGGAGTACTTCTCCTGTCTTATCCGGTGTCCTGTGTGAATTTAAGTATGCTCTCTCTAATTCTTTCTTTCTTTCTCTCTCTCGGAGGACCTGAGCCCTAGGACCATGCCTCAGGACTACCTGGCATGATGACTCCTTGCTGTCCCCAGTCCACCTGGCTGTTCTGCTGCTCCAGTTTCAACTGTTCTGCCTGTGAATATTATTTTTTGACCATGCTGGTCATTTATGAACAATTGAACATCTTGGCCATGTTCTGTTATAATCTCCACCCGGCACAGCCAGAAGAGGACTGGCCACCCCTCATAGCCTGGTTCCTCTCTAGGTTTCTTCCTAGGTTTTGGCCTTTCTAGGGAGTTTTTCCTAGCCACCGTGCTTCTACACCTGCATTGCTTGCTGTTTGGGGTTTTAGGCTGAGTTTCTGTACAGCACTTTGAGATATCAGCTGATGTACGAAGAGATATATAAATACATTTGATTTGATTTGAAGACAACCCCATCACAGTCATTTCAAGTAAAAACTTTCCTTAATAAAGGAGCTATATCAGCTAAATCTGTGCTAGTTTTTTTGTAGGGTTGCTACGGATTCAAACCAATGTTTAACCAATGTTATGTTGAAATGATATGACATTCTCTCTCTATGGACATGTATGCTAGCCTACAGAGCTCTCCCTCGCCCTCCATTTGGTAAATCCGACCACAACTCTATCCTCCTGATTCCTGTTTACAAGCAAAAATTAAAGCAGGAAGCTATAAAAAAAATTCAAAAGTCAGATGAAGCAGATGCTAAACTACAGTACTGTTTTGCTATCACAGACTGGAACATGTTCCGGGATTCTTCCGATGACATTGAGGAATACACCACATCAGTCACTGGCTTTATCAATAAGTGCATTGAGGACGTCGTCCCCACAGTGACGGTACGTACATACCCCAACCAGAAGCCATGGATTACAGGCAACATTCACACTGAGCTAAAGGGTAGAGCTGCCGCTTTCAAGGTGCGGGAATCTACAAGAAATCCTTTACAAGACTTTACAAGAAATCCTGCTATGCGCTGCGACGAACCATCAAACAGGCGTCAATACAGGGCGAAGATTGAATCATAATACACCGGCTCCGACGCTAGTCGGTTGTGGCAGGGCTTGCAAACTATTACAGACTACAAAGGGAAGGACGTGGCTCCGGGCATGTGCTGACCAACTGGCAGGTGTCTTCACTGACATTTTCAACATGTCCCTGACTGAGTCTGTAATACCAACATGCTTCAAGCAGACCACCATAGTCCCTGTGCCCAAGAACACAAAGGCAACCTGCCTAAATGACTACAGACCCGTGGCACTCACGTCCGTAGCCATGAAGTGCTTTGAATGGTTGGTAATGGCTCACATCAACATCATTATCCCAGAAACCCTAGACCCACTCCAATTTGCATAACGCCCAAACAGATCCACAGATGATGCAATCTCTATTGCACTCCACACTGCCCTTTCCCACCTGGACAAAAGGAACACCTATGTGAGAATGCTATTCATTGACTACAGCTCAGCGTTCAACACCATAATACCCTCAAAGCTCATCACTAAGCTAAGGAACCTGGGACTAAACACCTCCCCCTGCAACTGGATCCTGGACTTCCTGACGGGCCGCCCCAGGTGGTGAGGGTAGGTAGCAACACATCTGCCACCCTGATCCTCGACACTGGAGCTCCCCAGGGGTGCGTCCTCAGTCCCCTCCTGTACTCCCTGTTCACCCACAACTGCATGGCCAGGCACGACTCCAACACCATCATTAAGTTTGCTGACGACACAACAGTGGTAGGCCTGATCACCGACAACAACGAGACAGCCTATAGGGAGGAGGTCAGAGACCTGGCCGGGTGGTGACAGAATAACAACCTATCCCTCAACGTAACCAAGACTAAGGAGATGACTGTGGACTACAGTAAAAGGAGCACCGAGCACGTCCCCATTCTCATCGACGGGGCTGTAGTGGAGCAGGTTGAGAGCTTCAAATTCCTTGGTGTCCACATCAACAACAAACTAGAATGGTCCAAACACACCAAGACAGTCGTGAAGAGGGCACGACAAAGCCTATTCCCACACAGGAAACGAAAAAGATTTGGCATGGGTCCTGAGATCCTCAAAAGGTTCTACAGCTGCAACATTGAGAGCATCCTGACCGGGTGCATCACTGCCTGGTACGGCAATTGCTCGCCCTCCGACCGCAAGGCACTTCATAGGGTAGGTAGTGCGTACGGCCCAGTACATCACTGGGGCTAAGCTGCCTGCCATCCAGGACCTCTACACCAGGCGGTGTCAGAGGAAGGCCCTAAAAATTGTCAAATACCCCAGCCACCCCAGTCATAGACTGTTCTCTACTTCCGCATGGCAAGTGGTACCGGAGTGCCAAGTCTCGGACAAAAAGGCTTCTCAACAGTTTTTACCCCAAGCCATAAGACTCCTGAACAGGTAACCAAATGGTTACCGGACTATTTGCATTGTGTGCCCCCCCCATTCATGTACATACTACCTCAATTGGCCCGACCAACCAGTGCTCCCGTACATTGGCTAACCGGGCTATCTGCATTGTGTCACACCCACCACCCACCAACCCCTCTTTTTACATTACTGCTACTCTCTGTTCATCATATATGCATAGTCACTTTAAACATACCCACATGTACATACTACCTCAATCAGTCTGACTAACCGGTGTCTGTATAAATCCTTGCTACTCTTATTTTCAAATGTCTTTTTACTGTTGTTTTATTTCTTTACTTACCTACACACAAACACACACATACTTTTTTTTCTTCGCACTATTGGTTAGAGCCTGAAAGTAAGCATTTCATTGTTGTATTTGCTGTGCACGTGACAAATAAACTTAGATTTGATTTGAAATGTTTGTCAAAACATTTCTGTAAAACCCAGATAGTTATAAACTAGTTAAATCAACCACACCAACAAGAGAAAAATCCAATGTTGAATCAACGTGGAAATCTGATTGGATTTGAAAAAAATCATAATCATGAACGTACATTTTGTGAATTTTCTGTAACGGTTTTCTAATGGTGAAGGAGAGTCGGACCAAACTGCAGCGTGTAGATTGCGATCCATGTTTAATAAACAACGTAGACACGAAAAAACACAAACACTACAAAACAATAAACGTGACGAAAACCGAAACAGCCTATACTTTGTGTAAACTAACAGCGAACAAGGACATCAGGACACTAAGGACAATCACCCACAACACAACCAAAGAATATGGCTGCCTAAATATGGTTCCCAATCAGAGACAACGATAAACACCTGCCTCTGATTGAGAACCACTTCAGACAGCCATAGACCTACCTAGAAAACCCCACTACATACACACCACATACAAAAACACATGTCACACCCTGGCCTGACCAAATAAATGAAGATAAACACAAAAATACTTCGACCAGGGCGTGACATTTTCACCCAACTTTTAACCAAAATCCAATGACATGGTGAAATGTTTTGTTGATTTCAGGTTCAAGACAGGTTAGTTGACAACTCAATTAAATGTAAATCAAAACTAGATGTTGAACTGACATCTGTGCCCAGTAGGAAGTAGATAATCTCACAGAAGCGTCAGAGGGGAGTGGGTTTGATGTAGTGTAGTGTGTGTGTGTGTGTGTGTGTGTGTGTGTGTGTGTGTGTGTGTGTGTGTGTGTGTGTGTGTGTGTGTGTGTGTGTGTGTGTGTGTGTGTGTGTGTGTGTGTATTTGTGTGCATGTGTGGCTGTGTGTGTATGTATTCATGAGGTTGGGTGACAGGTATATCCATTGGTATGAAAAAGGTGATAAAGTTCCGGCCAAGAAACAGTGATTGTTCTTCACTATACTTGGTATTGTAGACCTGTCCTCAGCCAGCTGTCTACTCAACTCCAAGCACCATACAGATCTTGATTTGATCTCTCTTTTGTTGTTGTGAATTGTCGCAAACTGGCTCAAATGACGATCCTACATCTGTACGTACACTAGGTTAAATGCTCCAACACTAATGCTATATTAATGACACACATGATACCGATACACTCTCTTCTTAAAGGGAAATAGAGCACTCAGAATACCCCTTTTAACATATAGCCTGCATACCAAATAGTACCCTGTTCCCTATATAGTGCACTACTTTTGACAGGGCCCATGGGGCACTACAAGGGGATTTGGTGCCATTTGGGACACAATCATATCCTCCTTTCCTTGTCGGCTCATCTGTTTTGACCTTTGACCCGTTCTTGGTTAATGGCCAATTCTGTGTGTGTGTGTGTACATGTGTCACTTTAACGGGCAACTCTGGCACTCCCTCAGCTCTTCCTGGTGAACTGCTCCAATTGCTGACTGGGCAAACACACACACATACATACAAACACACACAGACACACACAGACACATGTACCCACATCAACAGACTTTGATATCATGCCTTGGATGAGGATGGACCCTCTGTAGTGCAACCAGATAGGGAAATAATGAAAGAGCAGATTTACCATATAAAAGATGAAGGGAGCGCAAAAGGCCTTAACATGTAAATGCAATCATCACAGAAAATTAAGCAACCCCTCCACACACATAAACACACGCACACACACTACACCCCAACCGCTAGCTCAATGCATGTACACACACCAACAGAGCACCGTTAATTCGTTCAGTGCTCAGCCAGGCCCTCCACCTCTCCCCAGGACTGAGCTGAGCTCTCTGTGTAAAGGTGGCTCTTGAGAGAGAGAGAGAGAGAGAGAGAGAGAGAGAGAGAGAGAGAGAGAGAGAGGAGAGAGAGAGAGAAAGGGAGAGAGAGAGAAAGGGAGAGAGATAGAGAGGGAGAAAGGAGAGAAGGAGAGAGAGAAAGGGAGAGAGAGAGAGAAAGGGAGAGAGAGAGAAAGGGAGAGAGAGAGAGAAGAAGGAGGGGGAGAGGGAGAGAGAGAGAGAGAGAGAGAGAGAGAGAGAGAGAGAGAGAGAGAGAGAGGGAGAGAGAGAGGGAGAGAGAGAGAGAGAGAGAGAGAGAGAGAGAGAGAGAGAGAGAGAGAGAGAGAGAGAGAGAGAAAGGGAGAAAGGGATAGAGAGAAGAAGAAGGAGGGGGAGAGGGAGAGATTAACCCCATACAGAATTAGTGATCATAGCCTGGCAATTGAAACCGGGGGGTTAGGAGAGATCGAAGGTGAAGAACACTTATTAATCACCTGCCTCAAATATATATTCATTAGATTCCTTCTTTCCCAAATTCTAAATAAAAGGTTCTGTATTCACTGAACAATCAAACAAAGATACACTTTGTATACTTTTGGGGGAGAGATGGCAGCACAGTAAATCACAGCTTACCACAAGCCAAGGGAGGAAACACAAAGTGTACTATTTTCTCCATGTATAAGTAATTGACAATAAAAGTACCATTAGTCTTTAAAAAGTATAATATCTACTATTCTTATTGCTGTCGCTGTTGTTTTCATAATTTGATATGTATCACTTGACCTTGTCATTCATGTCTGTAAAGCATATTGAATTTGAGAGAGCGAGAAAGAGAGAGATACTGGCCTGGTTATACGGGAGGGGGAGAGAGAAACTGGCCTGGTTGAACGAGAGGGGGAGAGAGAGACTGGCCTGGTTGAACGAGAGGGGGAGAGAGAGACTGGCCTGGTTGTACGAGAGTGGGAGAGAGAGACTGGCCTGGTTGTACGAGAGGGGGAGAGAGAGACTGGCCTGGTTGTACGAGAGGGGGAGAGAGAAACTGGCCTGGTTGTACGAGAGGGGGAGAGAGAGACTGGCCTGGTTGTACGAGAGGGGGAGAGAGAGACTGGCCTGGTTGTACGGGAGGGGGAGAGAGAGACTGGCCTGGTTGTACGAGAGGGGGAGAGAGAGACTGGCCTGGTTGTACGAGAGGGGAGAGAGAGACTGGCCTGGTTGTACGAGAGGGGGAGAGAGAGACTGGCCTGGTTGTACGAGAGGGGGAGAGAGAGACTGGCCTGGTTGTACGGGACACCTGATCCTGGAGCAGTTGGATTTCTCCTCGCACACAGACACAGACACACACAGACACACACAGACACACAGAGACACACACAGAGACACACACAGAGTCACTTTCTCTCTCTCTCTCTCTCTCTCTCTCTCTCTCTCTCTCTCTCTCTCTCTCTCTCTCTCTCTCTCTCTCTCTCTGGAGTTGAAACCCAAGCAGCACTAGATTCGCCCTGGCCGTACCACAGGGGCAGTGGAGTCGGGGATGGGGAGGAGGGGAGAGGGAGGGGAGGTGAAGGAGGAGGTGAGGTGGGGGAGGAGGGGAGGTGGAGGACGAGGAGGGGTGGAGGAGGAGGGGAGGTGGTGGAGGAGGGGAGATAGGGGAGGAGGTGGAGGGATGGTGGGGGAGGAGGAGAGGTGGAGGAGTGGTGGGGAAGGGGGGGAGGTGGAGGACAAGGAGGGTGGAGGAGGAGGGGAGGTGGTGGAGGAGGGGAGGTAGGGGAGGAGGAGGAGGGATGGTGGGGGAGGAGGAGAGGTGGAGGAGTGGTGGGGAAGGGGGGGAGGAGGGGATGAGGTGGGGAGGAGGAGGAGAAGTGGAGGTGGAGGAGAGGAGGGGAGGTGGAAGAGGGGAAATGGGGGATAAGGAGGAGGGGAGGTGGAGGAGGGGAAATGGGGGATAAGGAGGAGGGGAGGTGGGGGAGGAGTTCTACCTGGAACCAAAAAGGGTCATCTCGTGAGGACAGCCAAAAACCCATTTTTTCTAAGCGTGTAGGAGGCTTATCTCTCCTAGATGGTGTGTGTGTGTGTGTGTGTGTGTGTGTGTGTGTGTGTGTGTGTGTGTGTGTGTGTGTGTGTGTGTGTGTGTGTGTGTGTGTGTGTGTGTGTGTGTGTGTGTGTGTGTGTGTGTGTGTGTGTGTGTGTGCATGCTTGCGTAAGGTGAATTATTCAACTCTTCCATGTTGGAAGATAAGAGGGCTTTTAGTGGCAGAGGGTCCCCTCAGAGGTCACAACAATGTCACAGGCAACACCAAAGACACACACACACACACACACTGTCATTTCTTCACACTTCACATGGTAAACATATAAACATCTTATTTGAATGTGGTTCTATACGTTGTTTCATATTCCGTAAAGAACACGGACAATGAAGGTGCAATGATGAAGTAATGACATAAGTATTACACACTAATGGGTTCATGCATGATTAATATGAACCAGATGTACATGAGGTTCTATAGACCATTGTTTCTCTCATGATAAAATGTATCTATATTGCACACCAAGGTTACTTACTTATATTGTTGTCTAAAATGTTCATTTGTAATTATTATTTCATTATAGGAGGACAATCTTTATCATAACTGAAACTTATCAGATTGAATGTTGGCATCCAATTTCTACAGCTATTGTGGAAAGTGAATTTATGGCAAGTGTGCTTGACCAACAAACAAAAGCTATTGACAAACAGACAGATATCCCAGTGTAAAAGCCATAACTTTGAATAATGAAAAGCGTGACAACATTGAATCAGGTGTAGGCCTATGCGGCCTATTAATAATCATTAATCATATTTTTTTTAAAGCACAATTGTTGCAATCAAATAAACTAATACATTCTACGAAACTATAAAACACTTTTGTTTTTTAAAATGCACATAGAAATATCCAATAGTCTTGACCTACCAGCATCCATTGACTACGTCCCAAATAGCACCATGTTCCCTATTTACAAAATGACTTTTAACCAGGGCTTTGGTCAACAGTAGTGTACTATAGTAGTGTACTATATATAGGGAATAGCGTACCATATTGGACACAGCATTGTGAAGACAGTGGGATGTGTTCATAACAAGCGGAGGAACATGAACTTCATGGATCAACAAATGGTTCAATGAAGAGACGAGACAGTGTTGTTTAATGAGGCATTGTCTCCCTCTATTGTCCAAGCAACTGTCTCTCTAGTCTATCCTGACCATATGGACGCTGCAATATGGCGCCATGGGCCATCCATACACAACCCATCATCAAATCATAATACTATTCTAATTTAGGCCTATTGAGAGACTGAAGTTATGGGTGCACTAAAAATCATACTATTTCGTTTTCTAATAGGGCCAATATCTCATGTATCACTGAGTCAATCAGCAGCATCAGCGGCATCCCAGTCAACAACAAACGTTCCCTCAACTTTAGAGAACATTCCCTTAAGAGTCTCAATTAGGTCATTAAGTGACGTTTTCATAGAAATGCTCCTGTGATGTGCCAGGAATGTTTCCAAGAGACCCGTACCTTAATGTCAAATAGAACTCACCCAGAACGGGGTTACCATGTTCTCAGAACTTTAGATATTAATGGTCGAGACACGTTTCATGGGAACATTACAAAAACATTAATGTGTCCAGTTTTCTGTGGGTTAGGACAATATTCCCTGAACGTCCCACCGAATATACACAGAACATGGTTGCCATGTTCTCAGAACATAAGATATTAAGGTCCTGGACACGTTTCATGGGAACATTGCAGGAACATTTCTGTTTATCAGTTGTCAGGGCATCATCTGATGGTCCCAAATGAATGTTCTCCCCCAAAACAAGTGTTTCATTACACATCACACCTTGTAACTGTTGCCAAACCAATCAAGGCCCTTATTGGTGAACCACTGATCCATTGATACTTACAAAGTGCTTTTAACATACAGTGTTTTCAACTTTGACACACTTCGATGTAGATGATTACATTGCGCATGTAATTATTATTCAACATGTCCTCATCTGGGATTTGCACTTACAACCTCTTGGTTCACGGTACTCTGATCTCCCGGCGATGCCACCATGTCCGTGTCAGGTGTTGGTTAATCTGACTAGTCTCACCATTGATTTGATTGACTAATTTCAGCTATTTAAATGTTATAGTTGTCTAATATTGGTGAGGGCATGTTAACCTGTTTTATTGATACTCCTGAATCACTATTATCAATAAAATAGGTTTTCTTGACTGTACTTTTAACACAGCTGAGATTTACTCCAAAGTGCATTCACCCTATTGCTTACACCTATCCAGTTGTTTCATCTACATAAGCGCTTAGGAAGGAGGGGTTAGGGTTTCTTCTGGATAGGACCTAACTACAGTGGCCCAATAAGCACATGACCTGTAGCAGGGATCATCAACTAGATTCAGCCGTAGGACCATTTGTTCTTGAACGGATGGTCAGAGGGCAGGAACAGAATTACTGGTAATTTGTAGACTGCAAATTGACCGCAAGAAGCCCAAACAGATATAATATTTGACTAAAACATAATCATTTCAAACCGTGGGAATACTTTGGAACAGATTTTCTAAATTAAAATCACTTGGAGCTGATATACTGGTGTTTTTACAGTCCTTTAAGTCGTTGGTTCAAGACCCGCCAGGGAGGTCACCCTACTCTCAAACTCTCAGCAATATACAGTACCAGTCAATAGTTTGGACACACCTACTCATTTGTAGAATGTATTATTTAATAGTTTTGATGTCTACACTATTATTCTACAATGTAGTAAAATAGTAAAAAATAAAGAAAACCCTTGAATGAGCCGATGCGTCTAAACTTTTGGCTGGTACTGTATGTTAAAGTCATTATTTGGCAACAGTCATAACACACCTATCTGATCTAATTAAAATGAGTTTATCAATGACACACGTTTGTTCTACGCGGTGGATATTTTTAAAAGAGGATAGTTCTCTCTGAGATGCTCAGCTACATTGCATTCTGAAAGTATTCACACCCCTTGACCTTTTCCACATGTTGTTACGTTACAGCCTTATTCTAATGATGATCAATGGAAACAGCATGTACTTAAGCTCAATTTCGAGTCTCATAGCAAATGGTCTGAATACTTATGTAAATAAGGTATTTCTGTTTTTTGGTTTTAATACATTTGCACAAAAAAAATCTAAAAACCAGTTTTCACTTCGTGATTATGGGGTATTGTGTGTAGATTGATGAGGAATTAGCTTCATTTCATTCATTTCAGAATAAGGCTGTAACGGAACACAATGTGGAATAAGTCAAGGGGTCTGAATACTTTCCGAATGCACTGTATATAGAATTAATAAATACTTATCATTTGCATGGAAAGTGGAAATTTAGTCAAGGGGAAAATCCTACAGATTCCCATCTTTCAATGTGAATTAATTAGATCAGAGAGGTATGATGTAACTGTTGCCAAATAATGACATTAACATATTTTGGTGAGATTGGGATAGTAGGGTGATTTAACTTGATAGGTGTAAGGATGTAATCAATAGGGTGAATGCACTTTGAAATAAATCTCAGCTCTGTTAAAAGTACACTCAAGAAAGTATTTTATTGATCATAATGATTCAGAAGTATCAGTAAAACAGGTTTACATGCCTCGCCAACATCAGACAACTATACTGAAAGCCCTTCAATAGCTGAAGTAAGTTCATCAAAATAGGCTGTGAGTTCAAATCCCAGGTGTTGAATATTGACGACTGTAGAAATGAACATGGACATTGTAATTATGTATGTCAAATGGTGTCAAATATGTAAGTTAAATGCACTGTGTGGGAGTATCCCCAACCTTGACGACAGACAAAGAGCTGTGAATGGATCAGAGGTTCACCAATCAGGGCCTTGATTGGTTTGGCAACAGTAACAGGGTGTGATGTGTAATTAGATTTTTTTTTCAGGGGGAGACATTTATTTGATTCCATCAGGTGACATCCTGACAACTGATAAACATAAATGTTCCTGCAACGTTCCCATGAAACGTGTCTAGAACATGAATATCTTATATTCTGAGAACATGGCAACCATGTTCTGTGTGTGTTTGGTGGGACTTTGATGGAATATTCTCCTAACCCACAGAAAACTGGACACATGAAAGTTCCATAAAACACATCCAGAACATTAATG
The DNA here is from genome assembly GCF_023373465.1 of Oncorhynchus keta. Taxonomy (NCBI): domain Eukaryota; kingdom Metazoa; phylum Chordata; class Actinopteri; order Salmoniformes; family Salmonidae; genus Oncorhynchus; species Oncorhynchus keta. The sequence continues at coordinate 67,738,826 of NC_068455.1, read as the reverse complement.
TAGTATATTCTGAAAGCATTGCAAACATTTATTTACTTATATTTCACCTTTATTTAACCAGGTAGGCTAGTTGAGAACAAGTTCTCATTTACAACTGCGACCTGGCCAAGATAAAGCAAAGCAGTTCGACACATACAACGACACAGAGTTACACGTGGAATAAACAAACATACAGTCAATAATACAGTAGAAAAAGTATATATACATGTTCTAGATAAGTTGTTTGACATTAAGGAAATGTTCTCCTAACTTTAACAACAAATCCCACTAAAAATGTTCTCAGGAGGTTTTTTGCAAACACAGATAGAATATTCCCCTAACAAACAAATACACTGGACACTCAAACGTTAACGGAATATTACGGGTAACATTACAACAACGTTCTCTCTCCCTAGAATTGTTAGCTAGGATCCCCGTGTGTGTGTGTGCGTGTGTGTGTGAGTGCGCTCGCTTAGTTCATTCCGCCACCACGACTGGGGGACCGGAGAGCGCGTGCGCGCATTCAGTTTGGCTATTGAAGAAAATCGGTCTTGAAAGAACTGACTGTCTCAATTGTGCACGAGGGATCTCAAAGCATTGATGAAAGACAGCGGCGGAGCAGAGCAAGCAGCGACTTGCAGACTGCGACAGCGGGACAGAGCGGCAATTAAATGTAAAACGACAGATTTCACCGCGTTTTCGAAGTACTACAGCCCTGTTCCTATCATGAATGACTAGATGACGAAGAGGAACCAGGGAAAGGAAGAGTGGAGGTTCGCTTCTCTCATCACGGGGTGCCGGTGAAATAGGGGTAACATTGGTCAAAAACGTAAAAAGAGAATAACCGCACCATTATCAGTCGCGTCTGTCTGTCGTGAGATGACAAAGGTGGGTGATAAAGAACATTTGTATTTTTGTTTATCTGTAAGAGCACCAGTTTTATTTTAAACCGCGTTTATCGCTATTTCATCCATTTTTATGGGGAGATGTGTATATGGGTATTTCTGCTGGCATTTCCCCCGGTAGACTAGTCTAAATCAGAATACATTATTGTCTCGTTTCATTGTTTTCCAACGTCACCGCCACTGGTGAACCCCCTGCCCCCGGTTTTAAGTCTTTAAATGCTTGGCGCTGCGGTGTTGTCAGTCACAATGATGAACAGGCAACGACGTTCCCGTAGGCTGTTGTGACACTGACAAGATACATCGTGCATGTGTCATTTCAACCCGTCAGTTGTTCGCTCGCCGGTTCTCATGTCATAATTATCATTATTATTGAGTGTGAATGAATTATCCCATTTCCCAATATTGACAGTTGGGTCTGAGTGCCGTGCTCATATTCTCCCGGTCTTGTCCTGTCCGGTCTATAGACCGCGGACGGTAGGCTACTTTGCGAAGATGTCCAGTAATCGCTTCAAGAAAACTCACAAATCAATAGATTATGATGCTTTTTCTGTCATGATAATCTATCTGAAAACTGTATGATTGATAATTATAGCCTCTCCATTATATTAAATTAAATTGGTTTAAAACTCTCCCCACGTATGCCTAATTCATTTTCATGAAAGGAGTTTATCATTTCCGAACATGAGATGGAGAGAGGAAATGGAGAGAGAAATTATTCAAATATGATAAGGCATAAAAGAGCTCAAAGTTAAGAAATATATTTTAAATGCATATGATTAAATGCAAACTTGTAAAAAATGAATAGTAATGTCCTTATCATATATCCAAGCTATTTGAATTAGTTTCCTATGGGTTTATTTCAAATCAAATCCAATTTTATTTGTCACATACACATGGTTAGCAGATGTTAATGCGAGTGTAGCGAAATGCTTGTGCTTCTAGTTGCAGTGGACCTGGTATTTGACCAGGCATTATAACAGACAACTTGTTCTCACGCTATTTGCTGTCAGGTTAACAGAAGTGTGATTGTGCTGAATGTTCTCATGTAATTCATTCACTGTCAGATTCGATGTAGTTTGGATGGCAAGTAGCGTAGCGTGTAAGAGCGTTGGGCCAGTAAACGTTTCTGTGTGCATATGCAGATCCACCACAGTGGGGACAAATCAAGTGTATCGAGACCGTTGCACCACAGTATAGCATTAACCTCTAAGCCCAACTCATAAAGAGTTGTATCTCATTAACTCATTCAGATGTATGACATACACATTGCTCTAAATGCTATAGTATCAAGATGCAGAATCATAGGTCATGCACAAGCAGTGTTGTAGTGTGTTGGCTTTGTCTTCCCGACTGTGGAAACACAATACAGAACAATGAATGTGTGCTCTTGAAGTGACAATGCAGGCTTATGGATAACAGTGATAACAGCCGCCACACACACGCTTCCACACGCACAGTTACACACTTTCTCTCTCCCTCCACCTCTTTCTCTTGTTCCCTGTACCCTCCTCTCTCGCTCTCTCCCTTTCTCTTGTTCCCTGTACCCTCCTCTCTCTCTCTCTCTCTCTCTCTCTCTCTCTCTCTCTCTCTCTCTCTCTCTCTCTCGCTCCCTTTCTCTTGTTCCCTGTACCCTCCTCTCTCGCTCTCTCCCTTTCTATTCTATTCTCTCTCCTCTCTCTCTCTCTCTCTCTCTCTCTCTCTCTCTCTCTCTCTCTCTCTCGCTCCCTTTCTCTCGTTCCCTTTCTCTTGTTCCCTGTACCCTCCTCTCTCTCTCTCTCCCTTTCTCTTGTTCCCTGTACCCTCCTCACTCGCTCTCTCCATTTCTCTTGTTCCCTGTACCCTCCTCTCTCTCTCTCTCTCTCTCTCTCTCTCTCTCTCTCTCTCTTCTCTCTCTCCTCTCTCTCTCTCTCTCCCTTTCTCTTGTTCCCCGTACCCTCCTCACTCTCTTTCTCTTGTTCCCTGTACCCTCCTCTCTCTCTCTCTCTCTCCCTTTCTCTTGTTCCCTGTACCGTCCTCTCTCTCTCTCTCTCTCTTGTTCCCTGTACCCTCTCTCTCTCTCTCTCTCTCCTTTCTCTTGATCCCTGTACTCTCCTCTCTCTCTCTCTCTCTCTCTCTCTCTCTCTCTCTCTCTCTCTCTCTCTCTCTCTCTCTCTCTCTCTCTCTCTCTCTCTCTCTCCCTTTCTCTTGTTCCCTGTACCCTCCTCTCTCTCTCTCCCTTTCTCTTGTTCCCTGTACCCTCCTCTCTCTCTCTTTCTATCTCTAGCTCTCTGTGTCCCTCTCTCTCTACATCTCTCTTCTCTCCCCCACCCTCTCACCCCTCTCTTATTCTCTATCTCTCTCCCCCTCCCCTCTCTCTCTCTCTCTCTGCCTTTCTCCCTCTCTCTCAATTCAATTCAATTCAAGGACTTAATTGGCATGGGAAACATATGTTAACATCTCCCCCCCTCTATTCATCTCTCTCCCCCTCCCCTCTCCCCCTCTCTCTCTCTCTCTCTCTCTCTCTCTCTCTCTCTCTCTCTCTCTCTCTCTCTCTCTCTCTCTCTCTCTCTCCCTCTCTCTCTCCCTCGCCTCTCCCTCTCTCTGCTCAGTGGGAAAGTTAATATGATAAAGTGTGTTTACTCCATCGATCCAAATAACCTTTTACACCGTGGCTAAGACCGCTGGTGTCAAGGGACATATTACTCAGATGTATGTCTAGATTCTGTAGGCTCTATCTGTAGCCTGATCCCAGATCTATATATGCTTCAGCCAACTTTCTTGGCTGTTGTTATCATGCCATACATAGCAACGACAGTCAGAGGAGTACACTAAAGCAGTGGTTTTCAAACCTCTCCTCTGGGACCCCCAGACGATTCACCCGATTCACATAGTCAAAGGCTTGATGATTAGTTGACAAGTTGAATCAGGTGTGCTAGCTGTGGAAGTTAAAATACATGGAAAGGCTGGGGGGCCCCGAGGAGAGGTTTGAGAACACCCTGGGCTAAAGCACTTACAGATCTGGGACCAGGCAGCATAGCTCCTCATACCACTATCTCATCCCGCTCTGTAGTTGTGTGGTGTGTAGTTGTATGGTGTGTAGATGTGTGGTGTGTAGTTGTATGGTGTGTAGTTGTGTGGTGTGTAAATGTGTGGTGTGTAGTTGTGTGGTGTGTAGTTTTACGGTATGTAGTTGTGTGGTGTGTAGTTGTATGGTGTGTAGATGTGTGGTGTGTAGTTGTACGGTGTGTAGATGTGTGGTGTGTAGTTGTACGGTGTGTAGATGTGTGGTGTGTAGATGTGTAGTTGTATGGTGTGTAGTTGTATGGTGTGTGTATAGTTGTATGGTGTGTAGTTGTGTGGTGTGTAGTTGTACGGTGTGTAGATGTGTGGTGTGTAGATGTGTAGTTGTATGGTGTGTAGTTGTATGGTGTGTGTATAGTTGTATGGTGTGTAGTTGTATGGTGTGTATAGTTGTGTGGTGTGTAGTTGTATGGTGTGTAGATGTGTGGTGTGTAGTTGTACGGTGTGTAGTTGTACGGTGTGTAGATGTGTGGTGTGTAGATGTGTAGTTGTATGGTGTGTAGTTGTATGGTGTGTATAGTTGTGTGGTGTGTAGTTGTATGGTGTGTAGTTGTATGGTGTGTGTATAGTTGTATGGTGTGTAGTTGTATGGTGTGTATAGTTGTGTGGTGTGTAGATGTGTGGTGTGTAGATGTGTAGTTGTATGGTGTGTAGTTGTATGGTGTGTGTATAGTTGTATGGTGTGTAGTTGTATGGTGTGTATAGTTGTATGGTGTGTAGTTGTATGGTGTGTATAGTTGTGTGGTGTGTAGTTGTACGGTGTGTAGTTGTACGGTGTGTAGATGTGTGGTGTGTAGATGTGTAGTTGTATGGTGTGTAGTTGTATGGTGTGTAGTTGTATGGTGTGTGTATAGTTGTGTGGTGTGTAGTTGTATGGTGTGTATAGTTGTATGGTGTGTAGTTGTATGGTGTGTATAGTTGTGTGGTGTGTAGTTGTATGGTGTGTAGTTGTACGGTGTGTAGATGTGTGGTGTGTAGATGTGTAGTTGTATGGTGTGTAGTTGTATGGTGTGTAGTTGTATGGTGTGTAGTTGTATGGTGTGTAGTTGTATGGTGTGTATAGTTGTACGGTGTGTAGATGTGTGGTGTGTAGTTGTACGGTGTGTAGATGTGTGGTGTGTAGATGTGTAGTTGTATGGTGTGTAGTTGTATGGTGTGTAGTTGTATGGTGTGTAGTTGTATGGTGTATAGTTGTATGGTGTGTATAGTTGTATGGTGTGTATAGTTGTGTGGTGTGTAGATGTGTAGTTGTATGGTGTGTAGTTGTATGGTGTGTAGTTGTATGGTGTGTAGTTGTATGGTGTGTAGTTGTATGGTGTGTAGTTGTATGGTGTGTGTATAGTTGTATGGTGTGTAGTTGTATGGTGTGTATAGTTGTATGGTGTGTAGTTGTATGGTGTATAGTTGTATGGTGTGTAGTTGTATGGTGTGTAGTTGTATGGTGTGTAGTTGTATGGTGTGTGTATAGTTGTATGGTGTGTAGATGTGTGGTGTGTAGTTGTACGGTGTGTAGATGTGTGGTGTGTAGATGTGTAGTTGTATGGTGTGTAGTTGTATGGTGTGTAGTTGTATGGTGTGTAGTTGTATGGTGTGTAGTTGTATGGTGTGTAGTTGTATGGTGTGTATAGTTGTATGGTGTGTAGTTGTGTGGTGGCTGGTGGGCTCAGTGAAGACTGGCATTTAAGAAGGAGCGTGAGCCTGATTACAGACCTTGTGATTAAATATTTACTTGCAGCATCTCAGCAGTCACAGAGGGGTGTGTGTGTGTGTGCGTGTAAGAGAGAGTGGGGAGTGTGTGTGTGTGTTATATGAGAGATAAAAACAATGTGGTAATGGGGAGTTAGCTACTACAGTTAGGGTCCAGGAGTTTTCCCTGACCGTATCGATGGGCTATCCTCTCCTATGTTACCATCTAGCGAAGCGAGCATTCTGCATAGTGCCCACTGTCAGTCTGACAACGTGGCCTAACAGCTAGAGAAACAGATGGGCAGGGTTTGCAGAGCCGAGTGGGAGCCAGAGGTTGGGCGTGTGTCCAGTGGGCCCGGGCTGCCCTTGGTGGTGCAAAAACATCATTTTCATCTCTTTGTAGATGTACAGTACAACATCCCCATCCATGGGGACCTGGATTAAACAGACCGTCAGGGATTACTGTTTAAAAAGCCCTGTATCTGGCTGACCTCTATGCCGACTGGGGACTGGGCACAGAGACACACACACACATGCATTCAAGCACACACACAAACACTCACACAACACACACACACACACACACACACACACACACACACACACACACACACACACACACACACACACACACACACACACACACACACACACACACACACACACACACACACACACACACACACACACAAGGGGGGGGGCTGAAATAACGGGATGGGTGTGGTTGGCTTTGAATAGCAGGTGTGGATATGGATATTATTTGCCCTCAATTCCTTGTCCTTCTTTTGAGCAGCTGTTGCTGAATGACCTCAAGGGATTTTCAGGCCAAATAGAATCTGATCCATCAACATGTTACCAAAAACGTTGAAACTCATAAGCAAAGGTCGTGTTCGAACATGCAAGAATAAAGCAACACGTTTTGAAGCGGACAATTGTTATTGATCAAGTTTAATCCTGCTTTGTTCCTTCTAAACATGTCTTTGTCCTGATTGGCTGTCTGTGGTTGGCACTTTGGGGCGTGGTTGTCATAGTGAAGGTATGGGGTAGGGGCCTACACTACAGATGTGGCTGGGGTCCTGGGTGAAGTTTCCCTATAGGTACAGATCTAGGATCAGCTTCCCAATGCCACAGTCCTAACCCTAACCAGTAGTAGGTGAAACTTCATCCTACACCAAAGCTGTGACTGGCAGAGTGGGCGTGGCTGTTAGAGTTGCCCTCCAGCTCGACCGCTATCGTTCTAATGAACCTGAGGAAAGACTACCACCTCGGAGGAAGGCAACACAACACACTTCGTCACACGGAGAGATCATCAAACAAACACGCCCCCTACCGTACGGCTTCCACCAACATAGGTTCAGTTTGGTCCTAGCAGAACGTGGCTAGGCGAAGCGAACACCTGTGCTCGTATATTCGCACTAAAGAGCTTCGCTTGAAAAATGAAAAGAAAAAACGACAATATTACTGTTGTTTGTGGGTCTTGAGCCACAGTAGCAACAACATATCACTTAATCGAAATGTATAAATCAAGAAATCAATTATTTTTGACGTTTTTGCAGAGGACATCCTAGTCGTGCAATTTTACAGCTAAAATGTTTGGTGTATTACCTGGCAAGTGAAAAAATGTGCATGAAAACTAAAAGTAACTGCAGAAATTAGGGCCTCTGCTGCTGCACTCTCTCCTCTCTCTCGTTGAATGACAGCAAACACTTCATTGAAGAATCCCGTCCATACTTCCCACCCCTACTGTTGACCAATCACCGACGAAGGGACGTAGACTTCGGCTCCTCAATTTCGACTTGCCTCAAGAAAAAATGTTGTGTGGTCGAACAGCCGGAAAAAACCCCAGCATAACACTAAAATGAACAAAAACATATACAGTTGAAGTCGGAAGTTTCCATACACTTAGATTGGAGTCATTAAAAAACATTTTTCAACCACTCCACAAATTTCTTGTTAACAAACTATAGTTTTGGCAAGTCAGTTAGGACATCTACTTTGTGCATGAAACGAGTAATTTTTCCAACAATTGTTTACAGACAGATTATTTCACTTATAATTCACTGTAACACGATTCCAGTGGGTCAGAAGTTTATATACACTAAGTTGATAGTGCCCTTAAACAGCTTGGAAAATTCCAGAAAATAATGTCATGGCTTTAGAAGCTTCTGATAGGCTAATTGACATCATTTGAGTCAATTGGAGGTGTACCTGTGGATGTATTTCAAGGTCTACCTTCAAACTCAGTGCCTCTTTGCTTGGCATCATGGGAAAATTAAAAGAAATCAGTCAAGACCTCAGAAAATAAATTGTAGACCTCCACAAGTCTGGTTCATCCTTGGGAGCAATTTCCAAATGCCTGAAGGTGCCGCGTTCATCTGTACAAACAATAGTACGCAAGTATAAACACCATGGGACCACGCAGCTGTCATACCGCTCAGGAAGAAGACGCGTTCTGTCTCCTAGAGATGAATGTACTTTGGTGCGAAAAGTGCAAATCAATCCCAGAACAACAGCAAAGAACCCTGTGAAGATTCTAGAGGAAACAGGTACAAAAGTATCGATATCCACAGTAAAACGAGTCCTGTATCGACATAACCTGAAAGGCCGCTCAGCAAGGAAGAAGCCACTTCTCCAAAACTACCAGAAAAAAGCCAGACTAAGGTTTGCAACTGCACATGGGGACAAAGATTGTACTTTTTGGAGAAATGTCCTCTGGTCTGATGAAACAAAAATAGAACTGTTTGGCCATAATGACCATCTTTATGTTTGGAGGAAAAATGGGGAGGCTTGCAAGCCAAAGAACACCATCCCAACCATGAAGCACGGGGGTGGCAGCATCATGTTGTGGGGGTGCTTTGTTGCAGGAGGGACTGGTGCACTTCACAAAATAGATGGCATCATGAGGAAAGGAAGATTATGTGGATATATTGAAGCAACATCTCAAGACATCTGTCAGGAAGTTAAAGCTTGGTCGCAAATGAGTCTTCCAAATGGACAATGAGCTCAAGCATACTTCCAAAGTTGTGTCAAAATGGCTTAAGGACAACAAAGTCAAGGTATTGGAGTGACCATCATAAAGCCCTGACCTCAATCCTATAGAAAAATTGTGGGCAGAACTGAAAAAGCGTGTGCTAGCAAGGAGGCTTACAAACCTGACTCAGTTACACCAGCTCTGTCAGGAGGAATGGGCGAAAATTCACCCAACTTATTGTGGGAAGCTTGTGGAAGGCTACCTGAAACATTTGACCCAAGTTAAGCAATTTAAAGGCAATGCTACCAAATACTAATTGAATGTATGTAAACTTCTGACCCACTGGGAATGTGATGAAAGAAATAAAAGTTGAAATAAGTGATTATTCTGACATTTCACATTCTTTAAAAAATATGGTGATCCTAACTGACCTAAGACAGGGAATTTTTTATAGGATTAAATGTCAGGAATTGTGAAAATTGAGTTTAAATGTATTTGGCTAAGGTGTGTATGTATGACTACTTCCGACTTCAACTGTATTATTTTGTCATAATATATGTGCAAACTGTTTAGACTGGGATGCATTTGGCAGGCTTTAGCCCGGCGCACAATGATGATGTAACTGAACAGCACCAGTGGCAATAAGCCATCTGGGCTCACTCTAGAATTCTCATCGGGCCTGACATTTCGAGCCCAGTCTGACCCAAGTCCTGTGAACTGAAGCCATTACTCATTACTACATCACAGAAAATGAAATGTGCCCGAACCCGAAATAAATCCAGATTTCTACCTACCAGTAATATATAATAATAATAATATATGCCATTTAGCAGACGCTTTTATCCAAAGCGACTTACAGTCATGTGTGCATACATTCTACGTATGGGTGGTCCCGGGGATCGAACCCACTACCCTGGCGTTACAAGCGCCATGCTCTACCAACTGAGCTACAGAAGGACCACCAGTATATTGATTTTCTTGTTGATTTGAACTTTGAACTTGTGTTTACATTTACATTTAAGTCATTTAGCAGACGCTCTTATCCAGAGCGACTTACAAATTGGTGCATTCACCTTATGTTGAGAACAATGCGGTGGAAGCGGAGTGAGGGGACAAAGAAACATCTGTTGGGCCTAGAAAAAGCACAGAGAGAGGAAATGTGACCTTAGTTGTGATCAACTGTTGGAATAAACGAGACTAATGCAATTTAAGACATGTACACGAGCTCATCTTCATAATCAATGTCCAATTTTTGTTTGGATATTTGGTAACTAGGCTGGGAAAATGTTAGCTAAATTGAGGTGAGTGCTCATCTTCACTTTAGTTTGAGCATATATTAATAAACAGAACATTTTGCTAGCATGTTATGTACTTCTCCGCAGTAGTCTGTTCTACTTCCTAACAAAAGCCTGTGACTTGTCTGATAATCAGTCAATGTGATTTCGTTTCACTAAATCTCTTTCTGTATATTTGGTTCATTGATCGCTCACTGGGCGAGTGGAGGTGGTAGCTCATTTATTTGCTCATCTATCACTTTTCAGAAACATTTAGCATGCGATAATGTAGCCTAAATCAAATGTATTATTTTGCTCAACTCACATGGCAGCCCTAAAATAATCTATCCTCCATTGAGCTGGGAGAAAGCGTCATGTCTTAACGTAACTCTTCCTACTTCTATATAATCAATAAATCATTAATTCATGTTACTACACAGCATGAGTCAGTCATGTCTTTAAATAATTAGAAATTAAATAACAAATGGAGTCTTGTGTAATGAACACGAGGGGAGACAGTGTGCTGGTTTCATGCGAAGGGCGCAGCAGGTGTTTATTGTAAAAGACCACAGGAGGAGGCAGGTAGCTGGGTCCAGGGGCAGGCAGAAGGTCATACACAGGAGGAGGCAGGTAGCTGGGTCCAGGGGCAGGCCATACACAGGAGGAGGCAGGTAGCTGGGTCCAGGGGCAGGCAGAAGGTCATACACAGGAGGAGGCAGGTAGCTGGGTCCAGGGGCAGGCAGAAGGTCATACACAGGAGGAGGCAGGTAGCTGGGTCCAGGGGCAGGCAGAAGGTCATACACAGGAGGAGGCAGGTAGCTGGGTCCAGGGGCAGGCAGAAGTTCATACACAGGAGGAGGCAGGTAGCTGGGTCCAGGGGCAGGCAGAAGTTCATACACAGGAGGAGGCAGGTAGCTGGGTCCAGGGGCAGGCAGAAGGTCATACACAGGAGGAGGCAGGTAGCTGGGTCCAGGGGCAGGCAGAAGGTCATACACAGGAGGAGGCAGGTAGCTGGGTCCAGGGGCAGGCAGAAGGTCATACACAGGAGGAGGCAGGTAGCTGGGTCCAGGGGCAGGCAGAAGTTCATACACAGGAGGAGGCAGGTAGCTGGGTCCAGGGGCAGGCAGAAGGTCATACACAGGAGGAGCAGGTAGCTGGGTCCAGGGGCAGGCAGAAGGTCATACACAGGAGGCAGGTAGCTGGGTCCAGGGGCAGGCAGAAGGTCATACACAGGAGGAGCAGGTAGCTGGGTCCAGGGGCAGGCAGAAGGGGGTCCAAAAGGGCAACAGTACAGGCAGGGAGAAGGCTAGTAACGTCGTCCGGGAGATCAGGCAATAAGTAGAGAACAGGAAATCCGATGGGCTTAGGTACAGGCAGGGAATAAGCAAAAGGCATCGTTAGTGAGTCAGGCAAAAACTATCATACACAGGAGGAGTAAATCACCGGTAAGAACCCAGCACTCTGAAAGACGTGTCACAAAACAAATAATACCTCACAGTGATGGGGTGCAAAGAACTGAACTAAATAGTGTGTGATAATGACACAGGTGTGTGAACAGGTGATTAGAATTCAGGTGATTGGGATCTGGAGAGTGAGCTGCGTTCAGGGGATCTAGGTATTTGAGAGTGTGGGCTGGAATGTGAGCTGCGTTCAGGATATCTACGTGTTTGAGGGTGTGAGTTGGACGCAGACATTACACCTTGAATAATGAAGCAATAAATAAATAATTAGATTTTCCGCCAAACTCCTATTTAAATAATCACTCAAAAGCCCAGTGTTTTAAATGTATGTTTGATTAGAAAAACATTTTAATCAGTTGGGTCTGCTTTTGATAGTTTACAAGGTCCAGCAAGGCGCATTAGCAGGGCATTCATAGGGTGCATTTTGTTCGGATGTATCAGTGTTAACAGATGCCATTAAAATATGGTATTCTTCTTTCCTGAGATGCGCTGCCTGTCATGGTCTTGTGGATCATCATTCTCCTGAAGTGCACTCCAGCCTATTCGTATCAAAAATTGAAACATTTCAATCAAGTTTCTCTGGCCCAGCCAAGATTGGAAACCTGGTGTGTCACCAGCTGCTGTGGCTGAGAGAGAGCCATCCATAGTAGGCTAAAAGGTGCACAGACACACACCGTTTTCTTTCTTTCTTAAGCCAGTAAGACAACCCGGAAACCCACCGGGAACTCTGAATAATGCTGTGAGTTGCCGTGAATTCATTTTGAACTTGGGGACTGTGAAGAGACCCCTGGTATGTCATGTCTTGTGGGTTGTGTATGGGTGTCTGAAGAGACCCCTGGTATGTCATGCCTTGTGGGTTGTGTATGGGTGTCTGAAGAGACCCCTGGTATGTCATGTCTTGTGGGTTGTGTATGGGTATCTGAAGAGACCCCTGGTATGTCATGCCTTGTGTGTTGTGTATGGGTGTCTGAAGAGACCCCTGGTATGTCATGTCTTGTGGGTTGTGTATGGGTGTCTGAAGAGACCCCTGGTATGTCATGTCTTGTGGGTTGTGTATGGGTGTCTGAAGAGACCCCTGGTATGTCATGTCTTGTGGGTGTCTGAATGTTATTTGATTATGCAGACAATCTGGAATTTTCATCACAGTAATAGTTCTCATAAAAACTGGAAGAGAGGCAGTTAATCTCTCATCAACCCTCAACCAGGAAAAACTGACATGCATGTTGTTGATGTTAGTTCTGTGTGTGCAGTTCAGGGCGAGGTGTGCTGCTCTGTTTTGAGACAGCTGCAGCTTTGCTTGGTCTTTCTTTACTGCACCTGACCTTATTACCAGACAGTAATCAAGATGGGACAAGATCAGAGCCTGAACAACTAGTACGGTTGACATTTGTGTCATAAACGGAGAACAATCTTTTTTTATAACAGACATACAGAAGACCGGGCCGGGCCGCCCGACACCGTCGGGTTCAGACTGATAATGAGAACTCAAGCTGACACAGGCCTACAAGAACAAACTGGAATGGCCGCCCAGTTATGGTGTCCAGTATCAGGACCGATTCTGTGGAAAGCTCCATAGGATATCCACAGATGTGTTCACAGGTGTCATAATAGACAACTAGACATTTCACTGCATAATAAAATACAGTAGGATGTTTCAAACAACTCTTTTTTTTATTCAAACAAATCCTTACTAGCAGCAGCAGTCAAAAACATGATTTAAAAAATGTTTTTCAACACAACAAACAATGCTTAAACGGAGTAGATAATTTGCGATGAAAACAGATTTAACTTCAGTGTTTAAAAATACTGATGAATAAAAACAGATAAAACATTGATCAAATAATAGTGTAAAGGTGTAAAGGTCGTTCCCCTTGAGGGGCATGACTGACTGGTGGGGGTCAGTCATACCGTTAACGTAATAAATGATTATCTTCCAACTGACCCGGCTCGGTGCGGAGCATTGTGTAAGTGTGAGAGAGAGAGTGGTGCAGAGCGACTCTCCCCTAGGGTGTCTGGAGGATTAATTAGTCTCTCCTCAGACGGAGGGTCTCTGTAACCTATCAGTAACGCTGTTTGTAACATTGTTTTGTGGGGAGAAATATATCAATTCGGTGCATACATTTTGTGAAGAAGATTAATTCTCTGCTCTTTCTATAACACCTGCACCCCTTCCACCTACACCTCCTCTACCTGGTTGGTGTAGAGGAGAAAGAGGACCTCCACCTCCTCCTCCTGGTTGGTGTAGAGGAGAAAGAGGATCTACACCTCCTCCTCCTGGTTGGTATAGAGGAGAAAGAGGACCTCCACCTCCTCCTCCTGGTTGGTGTAGAGGAGAAAGAGGACCTCCACCTCCTCCTCCTGGTTGGTGTAGAGGAGAAAGAGGTCCTCCACCTCCTCCTCCTGGTTGGTGTAGAGGAGAAAGAGGGCCTCCACCTCCTCCTCCTGGTTGGTGTAGAGGAGAAAGAGGACCTCCACCTCCTCCTCCTGGTTGATGTAGAGGAGAAAGAGGGCCTCCGCCTCCTCCTCCTGGTTGGTGTAGAGGAGAAAGAGGATCTACATCTCCTCCTCCTGGTTGGTGTAGAGGAGAAAGAGGGCCTCCACCTCCTCCTCCTGGTTGGTGTAGAGGAGAAAGAGGATCTACATCTCCTCCTCCTGGTTGGTGTAGAGGAGAAAGAGGGCCTCCACCTCCTCCTTCTGGTTGGTGTAGAGGAGAAAGAAGCCCTCCTCCTCCTGGTTGGTGTAGAGGAGAAAGAGGACCTACACCTGCTGGTTGGTGAAGAGGAGAAAGAGGACCTCCTCCTCCTGGTTGGTGTAGAGGAGAAAGAGGACCACCACCTCCTCCTCCTGGTTGGTGTAGAGGAGAAAGAGGACCACCACCTCCTCGTCCTGGTTGGTGTAGAGGAGAAAGAGGACCTCCACCTCTTCCTCCTGGTTGGTGTAGAGAAGAAAGAGGACCACCACCTCCTCCTCCTGGTTGGTGAAGAGGAGAAAGAGGACCTCCACCTCTTCCTCCTGGTTGGTGTAGAGGAGAAAGAGGACCACCACCTCCTCCTCCTGTTTGGTGTAGAGGAGAAGAGGACCTCCACCTCTTCCTCCTGGTTGGTGTAGAGAAAGAGGACCACCACCTCCTCCTGGTTGGTGTAGAGGAGAAAGAGGACCTCCACCTCCTCCTCCTGGTTGGTGTAGAGGAGAAAGAGGACCTCCACCTCCTGGTTGGTGTAGCAGAGAAAGAGGACCACCACCTCCTCCCCCTGGTTGGTGTAGAGGAGAAGAGGACCTCCACCTCTTCCTCCTGGTTGGTGTAGAGGAGAAAGAGGACCACCACCACCTCCTCCTGGTTGGTGTAGAGGAGAAAGAGGACCTCCACCTCCTCCTCCTGGTTGGTGTAGAGGAGAAAGAGGACCACCACCTCCTCCTCCTGGTTGGTGTAGAGGAGAAAGAGGACCACCACCTCCTCCTCCTGGTTGGTGTAGAGGAGAAAGAGGACCTCCTCCTCCTGGTTGGTGTAGCGGAGAAAGAGGACCACCACCTCCTCCTCCTGGTTGGTGTAGAGGAGAAAGAGGGCCTCCACCTCTTCCTCCTGGTTGGTGAAGAGAAGATAGAGGACCACCACCTCCTCCTCCTGGTTGGTGTAGAGGAGAAGAGGACCTCCAACTCTTCCTCCTGGTTGGTGTAGAGGAGAAAGAGGACCACCACCACCTCCTCCTGGTTGGTGTAGAGGAGAAAGAGGGCCTCCACCTCCTCCTCCTGGTTGGTGTAGAGGAGAAAGAGGACCTCCACCTCCTCCTCCTGGTTGGTGTAGAGGAGAAAGAGGGCCTCCGCCTCCTCCTCCTGGTTGGTGTAGAGGAGAAAGAGGATCTACATCTCCTCCTCCTGGTTGGTGTAGAGGAGAAAGAGGATCTACACCTCCTCCTCCTGGTTGGTATAGAGGAGAAAGAAGACCTCCACCTCCTCCTCCTGGTTGGTGTAGAGGAGAAAGAGGACCTACACGTGCTGGTTGGTGTAGAGGAGAAAGAGGACCTCCACCTCTTCCTCCTGGTTGGTGTAGAGGAGAAAGAGGACCACCACCTCCTCCTCCTGGTTGGTGTAGAGGAGAAGAGGACCTCCAACTCTTCCTCCTGGTTGGTGTAGAGGAGAAAGAGGACCACCACCTCCTCCTCCTGGTTGGTGTAGAGGAGAAAGAGGACCTCCACCTCCTCCTCCTGGTTGGTGTAGAGGAGAAAGAGGACCACCACCTCCTCGTCCTGGTTGGTGTAGAGGAGAAAGAGGACCTCCACCTCTTCCTCCTGGTTGGTGTAGAGGAGAAAGAGGACCACCACCTCCTCCTCCTGGTTGGTGTAGAGGAGAAAGAGGACCTCCACCTCCTCCTCCTGGTTGGTGTAGAGTTGAAAGAGGACCTCCACCTCCTCCTCCTGGTTGGTGTAGAGGAGAAAGAAGACCTCTACCTCCTTCTGGTTGGTGTAGAGGAGAAAGAGGCTCTACACCTCCTCCTCCTGGTTGGTGTAGAGGAGAAAGAGGGTCTACACCTTCTCCTCCTGGTTGGTGTAGAGGAGAACTTAGGGGACCTCCACCTCCACCTACTGGTTGGTGTAGAGGAGAAAGAGGACCTCCACCTCCTCCTCCTGGTTGGTGTAGAGGAGAAAGAGGACCTCCACCTCCTCCTCTTGGTTGGTGTAGAGGAGAAAGAGGACCTACACCTCCTCCTCCTGGTTGGTGTAGAGGAGAAAGAGGACCTACACCTCCTCCTCCTGGTTGGTGTAGAGGAGAAGTTAGAGGACCAGAGTATTTAGCGCCTGGCGAGCCACTAGAGTTAGAGGAAGCTCGAGTGGCGTGTGGAATCTTTTAAAGCTCTTCGCCACAGCAGCGAGAGATCACATATACTGCTGTCTGCCTGCCTGCAGCCCTCCCTCCCTCTCTCGCTCTGCCCCCCCCCTCTCTCTCTCCATCACCATCCCCGTTTCTCTTCTCTCTCCTCTTCTCCTTTTTATTTGTTTATCTCCCGGTTCGCTCCCTCTGCCCCCCCTCTATGTTTATTTCCTCCCCCCTCTCATCATCACCATCTCTGTCTCTCTCCTTTCTTTCTTCTTGAACAGCACATCTCTGTCAGAGGCTATGTGCCATCTGCTCTGGCATTTTTAGAATTAGGAGAACTTGTGGGAACAGCACATTTATTGTTACATCACAATTAATAATTCAACCAACCCCACTGGCAGACTCACAGGCACTAGCCATAGCCCAGATCAGTTTTTACTGTTTTGCCATAGCCTTGGCACTCATTGTCACGCAAGACATCACAAACAGATCCAGGATCAGGCTACACTCACATGTCTATGAGGCGTTACAGTTCAATAAATGGTGTACATCCTACAGAGGAAAATAACTTCAGACAAGTGGAGCTGTACATAGCTGACTCTCACAGGAAATAAGTACCAAGGAAATGACCCCCTTCATCATCATCACCAGTTTGACCTATGACCTTTACCCCCTGACCTTTGTGGCATGTGTGTGTGTGTGCTGTGTGTGTCTTCGGATCAACTGGTGTTATTTGTTTCTTATTCAAGTAATTATGTTCTTAGATCCTTAGAGCTGGTTTAATAAGGAGTCTCTGTCAATATGATACATGGGAGATGCTTACTTTGAAAATAATTGCATCTGGACTTGACAGAGTTTTCTTTACATGCATTTAATCATTCAAATGTAGTTTCAATGTGTGATGTTGGTAACATATTGATCCAGCCGTCTGTTTCCATATTAGACATCATTAAAAGTTATGGTAAAGTTGCAACCATAGCAAACATCATATTAATAGTATGAGTATATATATAGTGACTTGCAAAATTATCCCCCTTGGCGTTTTTCCTATTTTGTTGCATTAAAACCTGTAATTTAAATGGATTTCTATTTGGATTTCATGTCATGGACATACACAAAATAGTCCAAATTGGTGAAGTGAAATTAAAAAATGTACTTGTTTCAAAAAATTCTAAAAACTTTGCTATGAAGCCCCTAAATAATGAATATATATATATATGTATGTAGTATTAGTCACAATAATATTAATCACTATGTAGACATCATGAAGATCGCTGTGTGTGTGTGTGTGTGTGTGTGTGTGTGTGTGTGTGTGTGTGTGTGTGTGTGTGTGTGTGTGTGTGTGTGTGTGTGTGTGTGTGTGTGTGTGTGTGTGTGTGTGTGTGTGTGTGTGTGTGTGCGTGTGCGTGTTTGTGTATCATTTCATTTCTATGATGATACCATACAGATTGGAGTTATTAAACTAACCTCACGTTGCTTTGCTTGCTGCTGCTCTTTCATCCTAAACACCGTGTTCTGGGCTGAGAGACACCAAGCTCTTTCATCCTAAACACAGTGTTCTGGGCTGAGAGACACCAAGCTCTTTCATCCTAAACACAGTGTTCTGGGCTGAGAGACACCAAGCTCTTTCATCCTAAACACAGTGTTCTGGGCTGAGAGACACCAAGCTCTTTCATCCTAAACACAGTGTTCTGGGCTGAGAGACACCAAGCTCTTTCATCCTAAACACAGTGTTCTGGGCTGAGAGACACCAAGCTCTTTCATCCTAAACACAGTGTTCTGGGCTGAGAGACACCAAGCTCTTTCATCCTAAACACAGTGTTCTGGGCTGAGAGACACCAAGCTCTTTCATCCTAAACACGGTGTTCTGGGCTGAGAGACACCAAGCTCTTTCATCCTAAACACAGTGTTCTGGGCTGAGAGACACCAAGCTCTTTCATCCTAAACACGGTGTTCTGGGCTGAGAGACACCAAGCTCTTTCATCCTAAACACAGTGTTCTGGGCTGAGAGACACCAAGCTCTTTCATCCTAAACACAGTGTTCTGGGCTGAGAGACACCAAGCTCTAGCTGCCCAGGCTGCTGTGGTCCAATGTGTCAACCACACACACACACACACACACACACACACACACACACACACACACACACACACACACACACACACACACACACACACACACACACACACACACACACACACACACACACACACACACACACACACCTAGTGTTGTTTTTGGCCCTGCGATCACTGGTAAGTGCTGTTGTGCTTAAAGGCAGGGTTAGGCTGTGTGTGTGTGTGTGTGAGTGTGAGTGTGTGAGTGTGAGTGTGTGAGTGTGAGTGTGAGTGTGTGGAGAGAGGGCAATGTGAAGAACTTGATAATGTGGTTTTATAACAGAATACTGTTTACAATTATCTCGCTAAATTAGATGCAGGTTGGCACAACAACATTGTGGTAACTGACTGTGCTTGGCAGTATACAGCATTGTGGTAACTGACTGTGCTTGGCAGTATACAGCATTGTGGTAACTGACTGTGCTTGGCAGTATTCAGCATTGTGGTAACTGACTGTGCTTGGCAGTATACAGCATTGTGGTAACTGACTGTGCTTGGCAGTATACAGTATTGTGGTAAATGACTGTGCTTGGCAGTATACAGCATTGTGGTAATTGACTGTGCTTGGCAGTATACAGCATTGTGGTAATTGACTGTGCTTGGCAGTATACAGCATTGTGGTAAATGACTGTGCTTGGCAGTATACAGCATTGTGGTAAATGACTGTGCTTGGCAGTATACAGCCTTGTGGTAACTGACTGTGCTTGGCAGTATTCAGCATTGTGGTAACTGACTGTGCTTGGCAGTATACAGCATTGTGGTAACTGACTGTGCTTGGCAGTATACAGCATTGTGGTAAATGACTGTGCTTGGCAGTATACAGCATTGTGGTAACTGACTGTGCTTGGCAGTATACAGCATTGTGGTAACTGACTGTGCTTGGCAGTATACAGCATTGTGGTAACTGACTGTGCTTGGCAGTATACAGCATTGTGGTAAATGACTGTGCTTGGCAGTATACAGCATTGTGGTAACTGACTGTGCTTGGCAGTATACAGCATTGTGGTAACTGACTGTGCTTGGTAGCGCGACAGCATCGTGGTATCTGACTGTGCTTGGTAGTGCGACAGCATCGTGGTATCTGACTGTGCTTGGTAGTGTGACAGCATCGTGGTAACTGACTGTGCTTGGCAGTGCGAGAGGATCGTGGTAACTTGGCAGTGTGACAACATCGTAGTAACTGACTGTTCTTGGCAGTGCGACAGCATCATGGTAAATGACTGTGCTTGGCAGTGCGACAGCATCGTGGTATCTGACTGTGCTTGGTAGTGCGACAGCATCGTGGTAACTGACTGTGCTTGGTAGTGCGACAGCATCGTGGTAACTGACTGTGGTTGGTAGCGCGACAGCATCATGGTAACTGACTGTGGTTGGTAGCGCGACAGCATCGTGGTAACTGACTGTGCTTGGTAGCGCGACAGCATCATGGTAACTGACTGTGCTTGGTAGTGCGACAGCATCGTGGTAACTGACTGTGCTTGGTAGTGCGACAGCATCATGGTAACTGACTGTGCTTGGTAGTGCGACAGCATCGTGGTAACTGACTGTGCTTGGTAGTGCGACAGCATCATGGTAACTGACTGTGCTTGGTAGTGCGACAGCATCGCAGTAACTGACTGTGCTTGGTAGTGCGAGAGGATCGTGGTAACTGACTGTGCTTGGTAGTGCGACAGCATTGTGGTAACTGACTGTGCTTGGTAGTGCGACAGCATCGCGGTAACTGACTGTGCTTGGTAGTGCGAGAGGATCGTGGTAACTGACTGTGCTTGGTAGTGCGAGAGGATCGTGGTAACTGACTGTGCTTGGTAGTGCGACAGCATTGTGGTAACTGACTGTGCTTGGTAGTGCGACAGCATCGCGGTAACTGACTGTGCTTGGTAGTGCGAGAGGATCGTGGTAACTGACTGTGCTTGGTAGTGCGAGAGGATCGTGGTAACTGACTGTGCTTGGTAGTGCGACAGCATTGTGGTAACTGACTGTGCTTGGTAGTGCGACAGCATCGCGGTAACTGACTGTGCTTGGTAGTGCGAGAGGATCGTGGTAACTGACTGTGCTTGGTAGTGCGACAGCATCGCGGTAACTGACTGTGCTTGGTAGTGCGACAGCATCGTGGTAACTGACTGTGCTTGGTAGTGCGACAGCATCATGGTAACTGACTGTGCTTGGTAGTGCGACAGCATCGCGGTAACTGACTGTGCTTGGTAGTGCGACAGCATCGTGGTATCTAACTGTGCTTGGTAGTGCGACAGCATCATGATAACTGACTGTGCTTGGTAGTGCGACAGCATCGTGGTATCTAACTGTGCTTGGTAGTGCGACAGCATCGTGGTAACTGACTGTGCTTGGTAGTGTGTGTGTGAAAGTGATCCAAGTGTGTTTCGGAGAAGAGGGACCTGAAGCGTAAACTAAGTTGGTGATGAGGATGCGTATTATGTAAATGAACAGCTGACCTGTCAGTTCAAGCAGGGGCCAGCACCCCCCCCCACACACACACACACACACACACACACACACACAGTCAGACAGACAGACAGACCTAAATGCTTTATTTGGGGTGAATTATCCTTCCTCTATCCAAAACAACGAAAGTGGAGCAATCTTTTTGAGTGTTTTAGAGCATTAGGGCTCTATTTCTGATAGAATCTGAGTCAGTAATGGTCTGTTTGGGTGATTCAAAAGACTCACAGACCGTTTTCTAATTCATGATTATGAGAAAAGAAAATGATGATTGTTGTTTCCTAAATTGCTAATATGTTTGTTGTTCAATTGTATTTTTCTATAAATGGCAATGTCATATTTGGGAACATTTGAAAGGTTTTTATATAACCTACTTTTACTCTCCCTCTCGTTCTGTCTCTTTCTCTCTCTTCTCTCTCTCTCTATCTCTCTCTCCTCTCTGGGAGTGTTGTTCCTTCATAGAGGCAGCAAAACAGCAATGCACGTCTCAGGACCACAAAGAGTCTATCTCAGTGTGTCTGGCTAATAGGGTGTGGCCCAAGACAACGTCTGCATCCCAAATTAAATCCTATTCCCTAAATAGTGCACTACTTTTAACCAGAGCACTATGGATAGCCCTGTAGTGCACTATACAGGAAATAGGGTGTCAGAAAGTGAATGGGCTTACTGTAGGGAGAAGGTGTTGGGGCGAGGAGAAGGGGAGGGGGTAGAGGTGAGGGGGAGAAGGGATTGGGCCAGAGGGGAAAAGGAGGGGAGAGGGTAGAGGTGGGGGGTGTAGAAGGATGGGGAATGAGGAGAGATGAGAAAGGATGAGTGTAGGGTACGTGAGGGTATGAAGAAACGGTTGGGGATGGTAGGGGTAGAATGGATGGAGGAGGAGGGAGGATGTTTTTGGGAAGAGCAGATAAAGAGAGGGGGAGGGAGGGAGGCCGTGAAAAGGACCATTTCAAGCCATCATATTATATCAGATAGATTCGGTAAGATAATGACAGCAAACAGAAAAGTGGAGGATTTCTTGGATTTCTTAGAACTGGGGCCGTACGTATCAAGCGTATCAGAGTAGGAGTGCTTATTTAGGATTATTTTTGCCTTTTAGATCAAAATGAATCAGATGACATAGACAGGTGGGACCGGATTCTAGATCAGCACTCCTACTATGAGACGATTGATGCTAATACAAACATTATGTCACATTAAAGGGATACTTCAGGATTTTGCCAAGAAATATAACAGAGAGGCACACCCCAAAAAGTCAATACTCTGCTTAAATGGATACTTCTGGATTTAGGCAATGAAGCCCTTTATTTACTTCCCCACAAATGAACTGTCTCAAATCAAATCAAATTTTAGTTTGAAAGAAGTTCCTACTGGATGCAGAGACATAAAAATGTTATC
>NC_068455.1:67706709-67711709 GCF_023373465.1 Oncorhynchus keta | reverse complement strand
TACTATTGTAGAGGAGTGGCTAGAACAGACAAGCTCCATACTATTGTAGAGGAGTGGCTAGGACAGGCAAGCTCCATACTAATGTAGAGGAGTGGCTAGGACAGGCAAGCTCCATACTAATGTAGAGGAGTGGCTAGGACAGGCTAGCTCCATACTAATGTAGAGGAGTGGCTAGGACAGACAAGCTCCATACTAATGTAGAGGAGTGGCTAGGACAGGCAAGCTCCATACTAATGTAGAGGAGTGGCTAGGACAGACAAGCTCCATACTAATGTAGAGGAGTGGCTAGGACAGACAAGCTCCATACTATTGTAGAGGAGTGGCTAGGACAGGCAAGCTCCATACTAATGTAAAGGAGTGGCTAGGACAGACAAGCTCGATACTATTGTAGAGGAGTGGCTAGGACAGGCAAGCCCCATACTATTGTAGAAGAGTGGCTAGGACAGACAAGCTCCATACTATTGTAGAGGAGTGGCTAGGACAGACAAGCTCCATACTATTGTAGAGGAGTGGCTAGGACAGATAAGCTCCATACTATTGTAGAGGAGTGGCTAGGACAGGCAAGCCTCATACTATTGTAGAGGAGTGGCTAGGACAGGCAAGCCCCATACTATTGTAGAGGAGTGGCTAGGACAGACAAGCTCCATACTAATGTAGAGGAGTGGCTAGGACAGGCAAGCTCCATACTATTGTAGAGGAGTCGCTAGGACAGGCAAGCCCCATACTATTGTAGAGGAGTGGCAAGGACAGACAAGCTCCATACTAATGTAGAGGAGTGGCAAGGACAGACAAGCTCCATACTAATGTAGAGGAGTGGCTAGGACAGGCAAGCTCCATACTAATGTAGAGGAGTGGCAAGGACAGACAAGCTCCATACTAATGTAGAGGAGTGGCAAGGACAGACAAGCTCCATACTAATGTAGAGGAGTGGCTAGGACAGACAAGCTCCATACTAATGTAGAGGACTGGCAAGGACAGACAAGCTCCATACTAATGTAGAGGAGTGGCTAGGACAGACAAGCTCCATACTAATGTAGAGGAGTGGCAAGGACAGACAAGCTCCATACTAATGTAGAGGAGTGGCTAGGACAGACAAGCTCCATACTAATGTAGAGGAGTGGCAAGGACAGACAAGCTCCATACTAATGTAGAGGAGTGGCTAGGACAGACAAGCTCCATACTAATGTAGAGGAGTGGCAAGGACAGACAAGCTCCATACTAATGTAGAGGAGTGGCAAGGACAGACAAGCTCCATACTAATGTAGAGGAGTGGCAAGGACAGACAAGCTCCATACTAATGTAGAGGAGTGGCTAGGACAGACAAGCTCCATACTAATGTAGAGGAGTGGCAAGGACAGACAAGCTCCATACTAATGTAGAGGAGTGGCTAGGACAGACAAGCTCCATACTAATGTAGAGGAGTGGCTAGGACAGACAAGCTCCATACTAATGTAGAGGAGTGGCAAGGACAGACAAGCTCCATACTAATGTAGAGGAGTGGCTAGGACAGACAAGCTCCATACTAATGTAGAGGAGTGGCAAGGACAGACAAGCTCCATACTAATGTAGAGGAGTGGCTAGGACAGACAAGCTCCATACTAATGTAGAGGAGTGGCAAGGACAGACAAGCTCCATACTAATGTAGAGGAGTGGCTAGGACAGACAAGCTCCATACTATTGTAGAGGAGTGGCAAGGACAGACAAGCTCCATACTAATGTAGAGGAGTGGCTAGGACAGACAAGCTCCATACTAATGTAGAGGAGTGGCAAGGACAGACAAGCTCCATACTAATGTAGAGGAGTGGCAAGGACAGACAAGCTCCATACTAATGTAGAGGAGTGGCAAGGACAGACAAGCTCCATACTAATGTAGAGGAGTGGCTAGGACAGACAAGCTCCATACTAATGTAGAGGAGTGGCAAGGACAGACAAGCTCCATACTAATGTAGAGGAGTGGCTAGGACAGGCAAGCTCCATACTATTGTAGAGGAGTTGCTAGGACAGGCAAGCCCCATACTAATGTAGAGGAGTGGCAAGGACAGACAAGCTCCATACTAATGTAGAGGAGTGGCTAGGACAGGCAAGCTCCATACTATTGTAGAGGAGTGGCTAGGACAGGCAAGCCCCATACTATTGTAGAGGAGTGGCTAGGACAGGCAAGCTCCATACTATTGTAAAGGAGTGGCTAGGACAGGCAAGCTCCATACTATTGTAGAGGAGTGGCTAGGACAGGCAAGCCCCATACTATTGTAGAGGAGTGGCTAGGACAGGCAAGCCCCATACTATTGTAGAGGAGTGGCTAGGACAGGCAAGCCCCATACTATTGTAGAGGAGTGGCTAGGACAGGCAAGCCCCATACTATTGTAGAGGAGTGGCAAGGACAGACAAGCCCCATACTATTGTAGAGGAGTGGCTAGGACAGGCAAGCCCCATACTATTGTAGAGGAGTGGCTAGGACAGGCAAGCCCCATACTATTGTAGAGGAGTGGCAAGGACAGACAAGCCCCATACTATTGTAGAGGAGTGGCAAGGACAGACAAGCCCCATACTATTGTGGAGGACTTCATTCTTCCTGCTGCTGCGGATATGCCTGGGACAAAGCTGGGGGAAAAGGCAAAAAAAACTATACAGACAATGACTCCATCAAACAACACTGTTTCATGACAGTGACATAGCAGGATATGTTTTTAAACAATTCCTTCTTTGCATACAAACCAGTTAATTCTATGCGTTACAGCTGGATGAGTCAGACGTAGCGGGCCAGGCACAGCTCCTAGTATATGTCCATTACATTTATGGGGGATATATTATGGGACAAAATTTAGTCTCTGATTAACAAGTTGGAGCTCTTCTCTGTCTGCATTAAGGACAATACACAGGTCTTTCCATCATTGCATGATCTTTTGTGTGCCAATGAACTCAAGCTTACGGACAATGTCAAATGTGACATAGCAAGGCACCTAAGTGAGCTGTCTACGGCAGTCTTTCTCAATAGCTTTCCTTAGGTTTGGGTCAGTCACAGTGGTCAAGTATTCTGCCACTATGTACTCTCTGTTTAGGGCCAAATAGCATTCTAGTTTGCTCTGTTTTTTTGTGAATTCTTTCCAATGTGTTAAGTAATTATCTTTTTGTTTTCTCATGATTTGGTTGGGTCTAATTGTGTTGCTGTCTGGGGTCTGTTTGTGATTGTGAACAGAGCCCCTGGACCAGCTTGCTTAGGGGACTCTTCTCCAGGTTCATCTCTCTTTAGGGGATTGCTTTGTTATGGAAGGTTTGGGAATCGCTTCCTTTTACGTGGTTGTAGAATTTAACGTCTCTTTTCTGGATGTTGAGAATTAGCGAGTATCGGCCTAATTCTGCTCTGCATGTATTATTTGATGTTTTACGTTGTACACAGCGTATCCGCTGTATATATATATATATATGCCATTTAGCAGACGCTTTTATCCAAAGCGACTTACAGTCATGTGTGCATACATTCTACGTATGGGTGGTCCCGGGAATCGAACCCACTACCCTGGCGTTACAAGCGCCATGCTCTACCAACTGAGCTACAGAAGGACCACACCATTATTTTGGTCTTACTGAGATTTACTGTCAGGGCCCAGGTCTGGCAGTATCTGTGCAGAAGATCTAGGTGCTGCTGTAGGCTCTCCTTGGTTGGTGACAGAAGCACCAGATCATCAGCAAACAGTATACATTTTCAGATTCTAGCTGGGTGAGGTTGGGTGCTGCAGATTGTTCTAGTGCCCTCGCCAATTCGTTGATATATATGTTGAAGAGGGTTGGGTTTAAGCTGCATCCCTGTCTCACCCCACAGCCTTGTGTTTTTTTCCAATTTTAACCGCAGACTTGTTGTTTGTGTACATGGATTTTATAAAGTCATATGTTTTTCCCCCAACAACACTTTCTATCAATTTGTATAGACCCTCATTCCAAATGGAGTCGAAGGCTTTTTTTAAATCAGCAAAGCATGAGAAGACTGTCTTTGTTTTTGTTTGTTTGTTCATCAATTAGGGTGTGCAGGGTGAATATGTGGTCTGTCATATGATCATTTGGTAAAAGCCAATCTCTCTCTCCATTTCACACTGTTCATCTTCCTTCACTGTCCTATTACCCTCTCACCTTCCTTTCAGTTTCACCTTCTTACTGTTCTCTCACAGTCTCCCTACCTTTCTCTCCATTTCACTTTGACTCTCCTTCCTTTCATGCTTCCTGTTACTCCCTCTCCATTATGCTAACTCCGTCCCTGCATGTAACAAATAAACCAAGTGCAAGCTTATTAGACCTAAACTTGAGTTATTGCTATTTCGTCAACAAGCTATCTGTACAACAACCAGTTCAGTTTTCACTCTTCTGTCAGTTCACTCTTGACTTTTGTCAGAAAGATCCCACCCTCTCTGATAGCTACGTTGACTTGCTAGCTCAGGAGTTAACTAAACTAAAACTAAAGATTGAACTGCAAACCTCATATCAAAACTCCTCCCTCTCTCTCTTTCTCTCTCCTCCAGGACGATGGAAGCCCTTCACCTGGGCTGCCCGTCGCTGCGCACCCACCCGTCCTTCTCTCTCAAGCCCAAACACACCAACGTGGCCTTTCTCAAGACGCACAAGACGGCCAGCACCACCATGCAGAATCTGCTCTTCCGCTTCGCCGAGCACCACAACCTGACCGTGGCGCTCCCTGTGCAGGCCTGCGGACACCAGTTCTGCTACCCGCGCACCTTCAGCACCCACCTCGTCCACCCACACACCCTGCCACCCAACGTGGTCACCAGCCACATGCGCTTCAACCATGCCGAGATGCAGCGCCTCATGCCTAACGATACCATCTACGTGACCATACTTCGAGAACCAGGGTCCATGTTTGAATCGTTGTTCAGCTACTATAATCAGTACTGTCAGAGTTTTAAGAGAGTTCCCAACGGGTCTCTGGAGGCGTTTCTGGACGAACCGTGGCGCTACTACCGTCCGGACGAGAATGACTCCATGTATGCCCG